>NC_071415.1:4511059-4811059 GCF_017976375.1 Cuculus canorus | reverse complement strand
GGAGTTTTCAGAGCCTTTGGTGGTGATTTTAGAGCGCCTAGGACTATGCATATGCAAATTCTTCCAGAACGGAGGGCTTTGGGTTTCTCTTGGCTAGGTATGTGTGTTTGCATGCACGGAATTTTAATTTCATGGGGTTTTATTACAACCATCAGTTATTGTGCTATAGCGGTAGCTAGAGGGACTGATTTATTCTCCAATGCCCTTGGCTTGGTATCGTATATCGACTAGCGCTGCTGTCATAAATACATTTGGGTGAAGAACTGTCTACAGTTCTGTGCCTAATACTAAGCAGAGTTAAGGTTTCAAGTGTCACATACAAGTGGGTTTATTTCTACTGGAAGAAACAGGCAATTATTACGGCCCATTGAGCTCAGATTAAGCATTTCCATTAAAAAAAAAAATAAAAGAAGAAAAAAAAGAGTCCAGTGCTATAATCCTTGTAAAGCTGTAAATGCAAGTGGGGGCATCTCATCTTCCATAAAAAAATAATAATAATAAAAAAAAAAATCTATGGTTTTATAGGCTTTCTCCTTCTGATTTTTGTTACCCACAAATTAGCAAAATATTCTAAAGAGGATAATTTTAAGAGAAAAAAATTAGAAGATTCCAAAAATGAAATAGAAATGCTGTAAAAAAAAACCCTGATATATTAAAGCAGTTTGTAGGCAATTACTTCCTTGTGCAAAATGAAGTGAGAGACTCCAAAGCCCAATGGTCACCTTGTCTCGGCTCGTGGCTAAGATATGTGTTATTATCAGTACGGCTTGTCCAACACTGCTACCTTGCAAATGCAGTTTTGGGGGGTTGTTGGGTTGATGTTTGTTTTGGTTTGGTTTGGTTTGGGGAATTCTATTTCTTTGTTTGTTTTAAATGTTGATTGTTTGTGGTTTGGGGTTTTTTTCCCCCCCAAAAAAAGCCTTAGCTGCGCACCCAGAGCAGGAACCCGAAATCCAAGGTATGTCCTTGGGAAAAGCACTCAGCAGACAAATGCTTGTTTATGTTGATTTCGCATCTACAACCCTTGAACATTATGGCAGCGATGCATTCAAACTGGAAACTACTTTGTAGATGCCGTTCTAGAAAAAACACTTCTGTGGTGAAGCCTCAAAATTAAATCCGGGATGCATGTTATGCATGTATTAAATTCCGCATGGAACAACCCCATGAGAAACTTGACCTATACTTAATATTCAAATATAAACTCCTTCTATATCTAAAAGAGTGGTTATAGTGCATTTTATTTAATTCTCCTGCATAACACAGTAAATATTATAAGGAATAATCAGAAGGCCAAGGCACTGCACTAAAAAGAATAAATGGACACTATGAAAAATGTAATTAAAAACACTGTGATGTTAAAGCAACAGCCACCATTGAATTGAAAGCACGTTACCATGGAATGCAAACGCTACCAGACCGAGCTACATAAATAATTTTTGTTTCATAAGCATGTTCCTATTACAAGCACTTACTCCTGTAAAAACTTGTAAATTCTGGAAAATAGATCTCAAGTCTCTTTCTCTAAAACCTGTATCCATTAAAAAAAAAAGTTAATGTAGATAATAGCATGAATACAGAATAAATGATAAACTGAAGCTACTGTAAACCTAGAATAAAGAAATATGATACATAAAATTACATCTGAGCATTAAGTACCACCAGCAGCTTTTGGGATGAATTCCAAAAATGGTCAGCATTACATGAAGATAAAGAATGTAAAAAAATCTGATATGCTGCATAATAGGTTTGGTTTTTCTAAATAAAGATGATTGAGAGAGACAATGACCAAAAACTATAGGGCAAGAATATATAATGAAATTAAGAGAGCATTTAAATAAAACCTCCATTTTACATAGAATAGCTCCCTATATTGTGAACAGAAAATTAATACTAGTCTGTTAAAGTGCCAGTTATACTAATTGCTGATAACAACTCAGAAAGGCACTTGAAGTAAGAGGAAGGAATACAAGAGTGACAATAAGGATATCACTGGTGACAGGCATGGATTTTCAGACAATTACCAAAGCTAGTTATGTTACAAATTGCTACTATAGACATTGCCTATGTGTTATCAGCAGACATCTGGAAGGTTACTTGCTGTGCTTGTGTGCTGATAAAAATAAGTCAAATTCATTCAGTCACCGATGCTTGACAAATTACAAAAAAAACCCCAAAGCGTGGCTTTTATCTGGCAGATCCACATTATTGGCTGAAGAGGCCATTATAGAAAGAACCGGTCTGAGAAACAAGATATTGCCAGGTAAGCAAGAAGCCAATGAACTGACGGACATTCAAACTTATATTTGTCCCCTTTCTCAGAGTTACTCTTTTTTTAATTAAAAAAATAGTCTTTAGAGTGTTACAAAGTGATACACAAAGAGTTTAATTTATACTAAATGATCCAAAACATCATCTCCTCCTGCAGTATAAATTTAATAAATCAATCATCAGTAAATTTATCTGGAAAACTTATTTTATTAATCTGAAGATAAAATAGGAAATCATTAGAAGTTTAAACATTCGCAACTTGAATCCCATGTCCAGCTCTGGCCCCTCACTCCAAGAAGGATGTTGAGGCTCTGGAGCGTGTCCAGAGAAGAGCAATGAAGCTGGTGAGGGGGCTGGAGAACGTCTGACGAGGAGCGGCTGAGAGAGCTGGGGTTGTTTGGGGTCAAGGAGGCTGAGGGGAGACCTTATGCTCTCCACAACTGCCTGAAAGGAGGTTGTGGAGAGGAGGGAGCTGGGCTCTTCTCCCCAGTGACAGAGGACAGGACAAGGGGACCCCCTCTCCCACTAAACAAGTCCCCTGATCGTTTCTGAAAGCACAAGTAGCTCGAGTCAGAAGAAACTGCAAGGCAGATATTTAAAGACCTGTAAGACTAAACATGTCGTGAGGAACTTTTACCACAACTTTTTACAACTCTGACACTGTTACTCAGTGAAGCTATAGGCAGAATGTTTGTCTCTTAGAGCCACAAAATAATCACTTCTTGAAGCTGTTCATACTAGCGCAATATGTAATGACACTTCTTTTGTTTCTGGTTTGTACTGTAACTCTTACACACCAAAGGCACTACTTTGTTCCTTCTTACAGCAACAGAATTGCAGAGAAACACTAGTGAAACAAGTCATTTCAGATTTAGAGATGTAAAGAAGGGTTAAAGTCTTCTGGCAACCATCTGAAGAATAACCCCGGTTCCTTGCACTAGCAAAAATGATAATAGATTCACCGTGGTTCAGAGTACTTCAGAGATGTTTCAAGACAGTGCAAACATTCCTCCTGCCTCCACCTAAAGATCAACGTAAACATTTGCAACACATTTCCAAGTTGTCATGTCCGTAAGAAATCACAGATTTCAATTTGGCCTTGATGACCTTCAAAGTTCTCTTCCAATCCGACCTATTCTACAGTTATAAACAGTAATGTAAAAAAAAAAAAAAATAGGTAATGTTTTTTACTGTCTATTGTTTGCGTTATTAGAATGAATTATCAATGAACAGTTGATTATGTTTCAATATGCATTTAAAAGAAAAACTGTTGGAACGGGTGCAGAGGAGTCTACAGAGATGATCAGAGGGGCTGGAGAACCTTCCATACAAGGACAGGCTGAGAGAGTTGGGGTTGTTCAGCCTCAAGAATAGAAGGCTCCTAGAAGACCTTAGAGTGACCTTCCAGTACATGAAGGGGCTACAGGAAAGCTGGAGAGGGGCTGCTCATAAAGCCTTATGGTGATAGGATGAGGAGGAATGGGTATAAACTGGAGAGCAGCAGATTTAGGCTTGATGTAATGAGGAATTTCTCCCCCATGAGAGTGGGGAGGCCCTGGCACAGGTTGCCCAGGGAAGTTGGCTGCCCCATCCCTGGAGGTGTTCAAGGCCAGGTTGGATGGGCCTTGGGCAGCCTGAGCCAGTGGGAGGTGTCCAGGGGGGTTGGAACACAATGATCTTTAAGGTCCCTTCCAATCCAAACTATTCTATGATTCTAAAAAGACCCCAAGATAATTGCAGAGCCAAACACGGCAGCATTGAGAACAAAATACACCAGTAAATTATACCCAAGTCGGCATGAGTTGCTGCACAATCACACTGGCTGTATTTAGCCTCGGAAGATGCCACTAACAGGAGAAATTAAAAAAAAAAAAAAAAAAAGCTTGCCAGGTTTCCTCTCAATGGGATGATACATATCTGCAGACTGCTCCAAATTAGGAGTTTTTCCAGAAGTCTTTAAGTTCTGCCTTTGGGATGTACTCTACAATTTGTGATCGTTGCCTGCCTGCTCCTCTGGATAAACAGCAGCCCTGTAAACCCTGCACCCGCCACCCTGGGCCAGCATCCCCTCTGGTGCCCTGCTTTCGCTCTGCTGTGGGAGCACACAGTGTCAGCCAGCACAGCAACTACAGTGCTTCGGGGAACCCTGGATCTGCAGCATTCCACGTACTCAAAAAACCAGAAATGCCATCTCATTCATCTCATCTCAATGCTTCCTCTCCCGCCAGCACGGACCACACAGCTTGGTAAGTTAGAAACATAGATGCTATTGTTCTGAAACAATCATGAGGCTAAACGTGTGCAAGTCTGTTACTGATGAGAAGTTCCCACAACGGCAACTCTACAGAGGTATGATTCCACACTTCGGTGTCCACATTCACACACAGCAGAAGGAACTCTGGATACCTTCGCTCAACTTAGGAACTGCCCCTTGAAGGAATTGTTTTCTGAATAATCAAAATTGTCTTTCTTCTTGGGGAGATGCATCTTTTAGGCCTTGGAAATATTTAACTTACCTCCCGATTTGTCCATGGCGAATAACTGAAAAAGTGAGGGGCCAAACCAAATTTTCTTTCAGTCCGCAGCATTGGCATCCTGAGAGCAAAGTGTTTTATTCCACACAAAACTCAAATCCAATAACTACGCGGGGAAAGGAAGGACATAGTACCTTAATCTCCTCTCCTAAACAGCTTAACTAACTATAGAAGATGCAGTGCCTCACATTCAATAACTATTCAGTGCTTTTACTTGCTCGAAGAACACATTACAAAGAATGTCAATAAACTTTAATTAGCAATATATTTTTAGTGGCAGCGCTACAGCTTGCTGCAATGAAACATTTCTCCCAAGAATTTCTAAAGCTTTCCTAAAGAAAGCTTGACACTTAATAATGAACGACATTTAGAGATTGTCATATAAGAGCATCCATTAGGACAGTATATTCTTCTCACTCAGAAGTGGTAAGGTTACCTTGAACAAGTAAGTCTCATTTAAAATGCTCTTTGCTTTTCCGTTAAGAACATGAACAATCATTGGCAAAAATCAGGTGCAGCCGGCAGTTAAACATTTTCTTTCACCTTTTAATGAGACCACAGTAACGGCCTTAGTGTCCTAAAAATAGAAAAGTAGAAGGAAACATTTAAACTTGTGTATGTGTGTGCACATGCATGCACACCCACGCTCATTTTGCAAACTAAATGTCACGTTCTTCAATGACCTCCATGATAACAAGCTTGAAACTGTAGCTTCAAAATTCTATTGTACCTATACCTTTTGAAACAATTTTAATGATGCATTGCATACGCTCCTCGTGCATGGAAGTGCTGCTCCCAACACCTCCGAAAAACTTCGTGATGAGCTACCATGAGGTCAACTGATCTGATGGCGTTTCAGGTCACAGTTCACAAGACAGACAGAAATCTTTTACTACACATACATGAAAGATCTAAATATCGTCTCTTTTTTTACAATAAAAAAACCCCTCTTTTCTTCTTCATATAGCTATGCATATCTTCACTTTTCTGCCGCATCTTAACTCAAATTGAAAGTCAAGGACAAAAAGTTCCATCTACAAGTTTTCTTAGGTATATCTATGTATAGCTCTATAGCTAAGGGAGATGGAGAGCGAGAGGCAGAAGAAAGCATCTCTCCCATCTATACCTGCATCTGTTTTCATTGCAGCACAGTATATATCAACTATATTAAAAACTAATTCCAGCATCGTGTAATAATACAGACAATTAAGATAATAATTAGAGTGCACCGTTTAAAAAAGTACAATTCATCCTTATTTGCATGCGAGTAAAGCTCAAAGTGTGGTGGCACAGTGTGTGTATTCAATACAACACAGCTACCGCCTCAAGCAAGTCGTCATTTACCTCACTATTTTTCATCCACTTTGTTTCCGATGTTTGTAACAATTCTTTGCTTCTTTCACACCTGAACAGATTTTGTAAAGCTTATTTTATTATTTGCAATGAGATGAATATGCAAAATTACTCAGTCACTTTGGTCTGCTGATTTTTGTCTTTTCCTCCCTTCTACCTCCAAAAATGCTATTTGCATGTACTGTCAAGAAGCAAAGAAAACCAAAGCCCTGAGGTAAGTTCCACAACTGCAAGAGGACGCATAGCACCAAAGAGGTGTTGAGTCAAGAGTTTCAGACTGAAAACCACCCCCTTCTTGGCCATCCTGCTATGATACTGCACAATTACTATCTTAACAGGACAGACTTAACTGACTTAAAGGGGGACTAAACAAAGTATGATGGAGAAATAAACTGGAGTTCCTGAAAGCTCTGAGGTGGATGGTTTTGTGGGGAAATGAGAATGGGAAAACTTAAAAAAGCAGGAATAGTGTCATGCTGCTCCATGTGGTTAAATCACATTAATCATCACTTAGTCCAGTGGACTCTAGATCCAAACAAACTCATTATTTTTAAGCAAAGTATTCTTCAGGCTTAGCAAATTTTCAAGCCTGGGATTAGTTTATGAGATGAATTGATTTTTAGTGTTATGATATAAAAGCTGTTCTAGTCTGCTAACTACCTGAAACTGAGATCAATTTTGAGGGTAAAACATCAATTACCTCACTTACTGAGACAGGATAAGCGGCAATTAAAAGGAGAGAGAATGCTTCTCTGCATTAGGTTATTTGTTGAGTTTTTCAGTGTATCATAGCAATTGTTTTGATTTCTAATTGTGCCTTGAGACTTGAATTCAGGCCTCCCGCGTCTCCGTTATGCGTATCCAGAGACGGGGTTGTCTCTTAATACTTGCATAAAAATTTCTAATGTGCCTCAAGCAGGCATAAGCCATTAGAAATAATAATTAATTTCCATTGAGAAAAGATACTTTTGCTTAAGAATTCTTACTCAGGCTCAATCACGCTGTAATGCAAATCATGCGTAAACAAGTCTATACCACAGCATATCTGGTATCTAACACCCGTTACATGAAGTAGTAAATTCTGCAGGAGCTCAGCAACTCTAGTAAATATAGAGCCTTTGCCTTGCGTCTCTTGAATGGCAGGAAGGTCTCTGAATTTCTGCAGTTTAGGAAAACCATGGACAGTCCTGAAAGCCTACAAAGAACTTGAAGAGAACCACACAAAAGGGAAACAGCATGCTACTTCCTAACACCAAGCAGTAGAGGAAAAGGAAATCAGGCAACATACAAGAGGCTTTGGTCACAATCTGCAAAGGTCCAGAAAGAGCCAAAACAAATTCTTATTTCAGATAGGCAACTAAAAAGGTATTGCTGCACACCTAGCTGGTTATGGACAGATGCCCATCCATTAGATTTGCCAGATTAACAACAACGGAGAACACTGCAGGAAGCGCTCAGCTCCATACCACCACGACAGCATTCTGTGAGCTCATTCCCCTCTCCCTCAGTCACTCAGACACTGTTTGGGGTAAGTCTTCCGGGAGCCTTCCATGCAATCCAGGTACCCAACTAAGGCTCCCAGAAGCAGCAGCTGCCGAGCACCGCTGCCAGCGTGCTCCAGCTGGAGACCCCAAGTAAGAGACGCCGTGGCTCAGGAACAACCAACAATGCTCTCTCCATTTCTTTTTAAAGGGTTTCATCCCTTTTCATTCTAAACAAAGACAAAAGCTAGTTGGAAACATTAGAATTTTCCACTTTTTTTTCTCCCCTCCTTTTCCTTACTCTTGGCTCTCACTGAACCACTGTCTGCTTCTTAACAAACGTTAAGTCCCCTCGTGAAAAAAGAAAAAGGTGACCTCCTTCTAGAATCTGACCTTCACAACTGTGCACAAGTAAGACTGGCTGTGGATACAGACTAGCAAGAGAAATATATTTACTGCTCAGTGTAGGCTTTGCATTCTAGAAGGCTCAACGATTTGTTAAAATGACTACACAGCAATTTATAGTTAAGAAAAAAAAAAAAGAGTCAGACTTAAAATACATCATGGAGATGTCTTAAGCTTTTTTCCAAAGCCTTTCACTTGATTCCTGAAACACTAATTCATTTAGTAGCCTGGAGACTTGTGACTATGAACATAGCAAAGAAAGAAAAAAAATGAAACAACCATCTCTCATCTGTCCAAGTCAGATATATATCAACAGGAGGAATTCTTTTTTACCCAACAGGAATAAAAAATAACCTGACCTTACGAGAACAATAATTTGCAGGCAACTATTAAATAGATTTTTTTTAATTTCCTGCATATTTTTAATAGTTATTCTCAGTTCTGTTTGATTTCTAGAGCTGAATCTACTGACTAAGCACTATTACACCATATTTCATAGTGTGTCTGTGTGTGGTTTGCATTCTAAGATTTGGTCCAACATAGATTTTATTTTTGCTTTGTATTTTATAGTTATTAGACTGCAGTAATTTTTTCTTAAGTCAAGTCTGCATTTAAATATGCAAGCCATGATGGAAAGGTACCGAATCTATAGCATACCATAATTTTAGTTTATTTGTGATTTTTTTTCTTCTTTTATTATTACAGTTAATGGGAAGACAACTATATACTTTGCTCACACACCAACTCCTCTGAAAAATTAAGGTAGATTTTGCAACACTGCAAACAGACATGTACTGCCAGTCTAATCTCAACTTGGACCTTTACCAGCTGTTTTGTTTTTTATTTAGAGAGAACAGTGTTCCCACCATCTGTCTTTAAAGGGGGAAAAAAAGAAACAAAAATAGAAAAAATAAAAGATTATTCTCAAACAAGTAAAAAACATGAGCAAAACAGGGCTGGGGTTGGAAATCCACATCCATAAGCATGATAATGGAAAATGGATTGAGTGAAACATGAAATAGATGAAGGAATGAGTTCTTCTGCATTTTAAATAGCTTTGTTATCATTACCTAAATATCACCTCCATGAGAAGACAGACAAATTTGGCATTTCAGAGTAGGTCAGGCAGAGCGAGGAAAGAGGATGAGCGTTACTTGGTTTTATTTGATAGCTCTGAACCAATTATAAAAGAAGTCTCTATAATCTCTTATTTCTAAGAAAAAAATAAGTTCACCAATTCAAACATTTCACAGATTTTGGCTGTACCATGTTCCAGCTTCAGAAATGTGGAATGCCTTAGGCCCAGAGAACAGGAAAGGAACTCTTCTTCATTACCCAGTTATATAAAGTTTCTCTCTTTGATGTCTGGAATTATTTTCTAAAAATAAAATCAGTTCATTTTCAATGCATTTTGCTCCTTGTAGTGTCCAATAACTAAGTTACAAAACCTATTTTTTCTCTGTTGTTGAGAAGCAACGAGGAACCCGTGAACAGTACTTTGCCAGACATGCTAGAAATTCCCTTTCCTACTCAGCTTCGGCAGTCAGCTCTTATTAACTAGGAAACACCAACTTTGATCAGGATACCACAGATTAAATCTTCCTGAAACGATTAAATGTTTGGCCAGATGAACTGTTCGCATCCTGTCACTTGTCACACGAACTAAACTGATTTTATGTGGAATAGAAAACGCTATGTTGTAGTGGAACCGGAATGATTTTAAGCTTTGTACTAGTGGTGTCTGAAGTTTCATCTTTTCTTCCTTAACGAGCACTCTCAACGTGCACTTTGAAAAGCAGTATAGACCGTTCCCCGTACATTTAGCGACTTTATCGTTACTGATGTACCCCAGTGAACTCAATTTATGGGTCTACACACTAGGTCACTTAGATGTTTCAGAAGCCCACATCTGGGTCATTTGAGAAATGCCATATGTGTGACTTCAATTCAATGGAAAAAAAGAATACCGAACTTTTAAAATATTATACATTATTGTTGACAATGCTTTATGATTTCCTAGTGTTTACTGTACAAATCTCAAAGAGCTGAAAGTCTGTCACTGCACCAGTGAAATGCAGCCTTATTATTATTAAAGTTATTAATATTATTAAGATTATTATTATTATTCAAATGCATAGCAATACAGTATTATGATACACCACGCCAGCAAAAAAAAGGTACCTTCACCACCAATATTTAGTTCTAAGGACATCCCATAACAGGAGTAACAAGCACAGAAATCCCATAAATATATGACATAATGCCTAAGAATTCAAGTTTCAACATGAGAGTAATTCTGCTGTTCAAAATCAAAAAAGTTGGAACACCAGTCAACAATCTGCCTCAAAGGTACCCAGATGTAGGTGTCACTTTGTCTAGACTGTAAAAACCAAGCATGTTGACAGTGTAACTGAAAATCATTTTGATTGCTTTTATTGCTCTAGAAATATTAAAAAAAAATCTTGATTATTTTCTTGCTTTTAACAATCTGTATTTGAGAGACCAATATGGTAAATCATACGAGGGGAAAAAAAAAACCAAAAGGAAATATTCTGCTTTCCCTTAACATCTAGATTGTATTAATTGATCCCAGTAGAGCCCCTCGCTGCTAAACTCAGTAAGCTCACCAATTTCTGTATTTGGATTATTTTACCTCGGCTAATTAGAGATGAAACAATGCTTTGGAGGAAGGTAGAATCCCTTTCTCTTTCCCCAAGGAAAACATTCACACCCTTTTTTCAACTACTTGCAAATCTGTGAGACCATCTATGTTACAAGTTTTATTTCAAGTGCACAACATAGAAATTACCAAAGGTAACGATACTGTATATGGATCGCAAAAACAACGTCTATTGTCAGAGCAGTTCCAGAGAGCAGCTTGATTTAGCTAAATGTGACAAATTAAATAAAACAAAGCAAAAATGGCATTAACACAGTCCTTAAGATACTTCAAACTGAGGTATCACAAACAAGCCCGTACGTTAATAATGGATGTGCACACCTATTTAAAATATACATGCCTATTACATTATATTAAACTACTGGCATCGAAGTTAAGCGTTCTTCTGTTACGAAGATACTGAGTTGTTAACTTCACAGATGCTTGGTGGCACCTGGCAACTTTTTTTAGAGAGAAAACGCTTCAAAAAAAGCACTGCTGTAGTCATTGAGTCGGTTTAGGTCAATGTCTTTAGGCTATCCATGACTACTTCTGAATTAACAGAAAGTATCTGCGTCTTTCTTTCATGTTGAGGAGGTTTGACTTCTTGCCTCAAATAACTGCAGTCACCTAAAAGAGAGGGGGGGGAAATATCTGAACTCTTTCACTTAGACTTTACAGAATTATTCATAGCAGCTCGCAAGTCTCCTGGGATTACTCAAAACTTGAAAAGAAACCCAATATTTCTACTCCAATATTGCACATACAGCTTTCCAGCAATTATGAAACACACTGCTCAGTACTTTAACACAGGATGACTTGGAATTAGTTGTCCTGGAAAGAAATAAGGTCCAGCAGATGTTATTTATTGCTGGAACATAAATTGAATACAGTTTTCATGGATTAAAATAATTCCCTAGTGGCAAAAAGAAACACACAAAGATTCCAGGTAGGCAACGGTCTGTTCTACGGTAATTATTTATCATCACAGAGTTTGGACTCTCCTTTTCTTTTATTTCCTTTAATGGTGGGAGATGCAAAGTTAACTGCTGTCAGAAACACGTTCAGAAAACCCACCCCATACCACACATTTCTCACAGAAACAGGCGCTATTAAAATCTACTATGATAGTACTACATTCACAGCTTGGACATCTTTTCTTATTATTTGGTTACACTGCAGTATTTTTAAAGGAAAAAAACTGGAAGAACAAGAACTCTACCTTCTTCTTGCTGAGAAAAAAAGATTCTCAGCAACAACAAAAAAGTCAATGCTGTCAGATCCCTCCAGTAGCCTGAAACCAATTTCAGGATTTATTAATCACTTATTAATCTACTTTTTAATTACTTTGTTATACGGAAAGCAAAGACTTTGAAATATCCAGAAGCTTTAGGATAAATTATCTCCTTGATTTCATCCCTGCATTCCCGCTGTAACCATGTGAGGGATCTTGTTTCTTTTGTCATTTTTATTCCCCACAGGTGTAATCAACTTCAGAAGAAAAGAAGAAAAGCCCAGTGCAAACACCACCTGATAGAGATTCCCGACAATGCTGAGGAAATTACACTGTATTGAAAAGGAAATAGAAGATGTGAGCTGAAGTCTTAGTGCGTTGGCTTTTTTGCGCTGGGGCATTAAACGGAGATGGCTAAACAATTACCGACCACGCAGCCCCATCCTGCCGCGGCAGTCGACAGCTCCGGAAGCAAAGATGCTTAAGCAAGACGTGCAGAGCTCCTACTTTGCTACAGGAGCTGTAATCAGTACACTTTAGAACACAGGAATGTGAATCTCTGTTTGTTTGCTACTTGCTTAAACAACTGTCCCCCAACCTTCTCTGCCTCAGCAACTTTTTAAAGAAAAGAAAAAAAAAGCAAAGCAAGATTAGCAGATATTTTGTTAAAGAAAAAAGCCCTCTATATTCGCATGTAGAAATGGTGGCAGGTTCTATTGAAGCGACTCAAGAACTATGTGGCGTCAAAACCTCAGCCCAATTTATACATTAATATTTGTATCTGAGAAGTGTTAGATTTATAATAGTCAAAATATAAAAATACCCACTCGATACTGGAATTGAATCAGTCAATGATTTCCAGAAAGCAAAGCAGAGTGATCTACAGATCAGGTCAGGCGCTTCCTCAGTGGTTAGACAGTCATCCATTTCCCTTTCTGTAATTGCTCAAGCTCACACACGAACAACAGCCCTTGTGCTCCCCGAGTGCTGAGCAGCTCCAAGGCCACTCTTTTATCTTCCAGCAAATAATAATAAAAAAAGAATATATTGGGGAACACTGCTGACAAGGAATAAGGTGAAAGAAACAGAGTCAAAGAACTACTTTTCCTCTAAATGTTCCCTTCCAAGCACAGCAGAAAGGACCAAGCTCCTCCCGAGCCCATCACGGGCTCCAGGAGAAGGCTGGGCTGAGGAGCACATGTTCCTCAAGCTGGAACCTCCGAGGTGCCCCCGCTTGGTCAGTGGAGACAGGTAGCATCCTCCACACCAAGCTGTCTTAAAAATGGCATGGTCAGGTCAAAGTGACAACGAGTGGGCTCATGTTGGTAAGCTTAATAATAGAAATTAAGTATCAAGGTTGTAGTAGAAAAATCAATCCTTTAAGGAACTACAAGTCTTTCAGTTCTCACCAACATGACAAGAGCTATATTTTGGAGAGGGTTTTGGTTGGTTGTTTTTATAACGCATAGATGACCACCGATTCCTAACTTTACCTGCAGCTCTGGTTGTATTTGCATTACTATTTTCTAAAGATCTATTCTTGGACGAATCAAATGTAACACCGAGCAGCCTAAAAATTAGTGACCACAGGCAAACATTTACAGAAGTTAAGTAAATTGGAATTCTCTAAGGGTCTGTGAATATATTATTTTTCCTGTCACATCTTTAACCCTGTATCAAATCTAACTGATTTTCAGCACAGGAAACCGATGGCTCTCAATTCAGCACGTGGTTCTTTCCCCTTGTGGCCAACAGTGAGAGACCAGTTTATAAACTGTTAAAACCTTCACAGTTAACTAGATATCTCGCACGCGTCTTAACATTCATAGTTTACTTTGATTAAAATACAAAGTTTCACATTAATTTAAGGATTATCTTTTATAATGCAGACAAGTTGCAGTGTTTGAGTGCCTCTTAACTTAGCATTTAATCAGGAAAACTACTGTGGCACTGGCCGATTAGGCTGGCTCAACCGCTGCTTGCTCAATTTTTCCCCATAATTGCAGGATATACTTTATTGTGACAGGGGCCCGAACAGCGGAATTCCAATATGCTATACATCAGGTTCTCCATTATTGGATTAGCTAGATGTGGCATCATTACCGCTGCACTTTCATGCCTATCATCGATCGCATTGTTCTTTCTATTTCACAATTAATGCAAGTCAGCTGGATTGATCAATCTTCTGATGAGTTTGGGCCACAGTCAATATATTCTTATGGCTCTGTGCTACTGATCTGTATGTTTTATAGCCATGCCTAAGGATTTGTCAGTCTGGCTACAGATTTTCCTGGGTTTTGTTTTTTTTTTTTAGACACTTCTACTCCCACCTTGCTGCCTAAACCACAAAGTGTTTATGAATTACTTATGTCACATGAAAAAAAATGAGGGAGCGAAGAAGTTGCTAAATTAATCATTGGAAAGGTTATTTTTTTTAAATCACGCTCGCGGTTGGCTCAGTAACAACCAATCCGATAGGCAAATGTTACAGTTTAAAATATTGAGCTTCCAAGGGAATGCAGAGATTTCGTAAGATCACAGCTATTTTCATTCCTTGTTTAAACACATTGGCACGTTCACGGAAGAGAGAAATGCACTAATAACTCCACTGTAAATGTTGTACAACAATGGTGACACTTCTAATTAGTTTTGAAAACTTACTCTTCTTCCAAAGGGCAGATAAAGCGGCAGGAAAATCTCTTCCCACAGTGGGACAGAGAATGAGATGATGGGACACTGGGAGAAATTGTCAGCCACAGTATCTGCTTACTAGCAGTGTTCTGTTACCCTGCGCCACAACCATAATTATTCATATTTGAAAATTTTCTTTGCAAAGAATAATACCGAGTTACAATCATTTTCTAACAAAAAACACCCTATCTACAAACATACAATGCTCTACAACTTCTGATTTATTTTTTGTCTAATAAATACCTTTTCTAATACACTCAGATCCATGCCTGCATTTTGTCTTGATGTCCACCTAAAAATAATTTCTATCTGCTTACGAAAAATACCCAAACAACCAAAACGTGAAAGCAGTAACGTCGATGCACCACTATAGTATCATTTTCATTTCTCTACATCTGAGACTGATGCACATTACAAGAAGCCTCAGTTAACAAAAGATGACAAATTTAAATATAAGAAAATGAACTGAAACTTGGACAAAGGGTAAAGACTTATAATGAATATACTCAGTCAAAGTTTGGACTTTCTGTACTGCTTTGCACATCACACAGAGAATGCTCTCATTAAATGAGGAATAATTGCTCTTTTTTTACATGGCTCTATCTTGTCTACTTGCCAATGCCAGTACTGGTGCGCTGACAATTACAAGGTATTAACAATGACAATTACACCATGATTTTGTGGCAGTGATACCACGTTTCTAAAAAAACTATATTTTTTCTTTTAA
Source organism: Cuculus canorus (assembly GCF_017976375.1). NCBI lineage: Eukaryota > Metazoa > Chordata > Aves > Cuculiformes > Cuculidae > Cuculus > Cuculus canorus. The sequence goes on along the minus strand of NC_071415.1, from coordinate 4,795,704 downwards.
TCCTTGAAGAGTCTAAATCTACAGAAAAAATATTAACAACTAAAACAATTAAAACTTCTTCCACTTAGAAAAGGACAACAGCCCTGAAACAGTTTTCTGATAAGCCCTGAAGATACCACCAATGAAAGAAGAAAAAGAAACACACTATTTGACAGTTGTAAACGCTCTGTTAAATATAAAATGTGTTTTATTCAAAGCAAATGATGTGTTTCCTTAAACGTACCGGTTTGAGAGAGCAAGCATTTTAGATTATCTATGCATAATTCAGTCTCACTGAAAGTGCTCCACCTAAACAATTTTCCATTAAGTTTCTAGTAAATTTGGAATATAAAAGACTGAGCTTGTGACTTAAGGTGGGGTAATATAATACAACATTGGACTGTTACATAGCTTTCAAAAGTACTCCCAAGATCAGGGAGCAGTCCTTTTCCACTGAAGTGCAGGAGCTTTGTCATCAGTGCCAATCAGACAGGGACCACTGCCAGGAATCATTGGGTTTTCTCCATTAAGAATAACCTGAAGTGAGAAACACGCGCAATAACTAAACTTTAAATTAAGTCTTAAATTAGTTCATGAGTCTACATTTAGGCTACCCACCTCTATGGCCTGGTTTTCAGAAATGCAGAGCACAGCAGGTCTTAGCAAGTCACCGTACCTAAATGTGCTCACATCTTTCAAAAATCAGACCATTCATTTAGATGCCTAACAATGGGTTTAACAAACTCAAAATTTTAGCCTAGATGAGCATATATTACATCACAGCTATTTTCAGGTTGCTTTAAGATATGACACATTCATAGCTCATATTTAGGTAAAAGTGGAAAAGACGATGCTGATATAATTATATACATACTACAATTTGACACAGAGTGCTTATTAAGCAAAAAGTCCTATATCATTTCTGTTAAAAAGACTGCAGTATTTAGAGTTGCTAAGGGAAACAAATCAACACTATATTTAATCCTACTACCAGAACATTCACACTGTACACACAAAGCGGCGTTACTTTTCAGTTTCAGGAAACTAAACAAAACAGAGGCATTCTTAAAAATCAAGTAGTAATGATGTAAAAAAAGGTTTTTCCATATCACTGGTATCTTGGCTTTAATTTACATTACATTATACTCCACAGGATATTGCAGAGTAATTCTAAATTTTGCAAAAAAAATATTTTAAATGTTTTTTTTAACATTAACTAAGAGTCCGTTGTTAGAGCAAAACAGCTCTGCTACAAAAAAAAAAAAGCAGCTACCTTTTAAAACTTCAGGTGCTTTCTCCAAGTTTCTTATCCTTTGTTTTTCATGTCTTCAAGAGGGAATCAGCTGCTTTATTTTTTCTATATATTCACCAAAGGACTCCATTGATGCTGGGAAAAATTTACACTAAAATGTTATAGTTTTGACATTGGTGTAACCCACTGAAGGCTCATTTGCCTTTCAAAGAGAACCTTCTGGTTTTCTTAACTAATTCCTTTTGAAAGAAGCTATGGGCTACACACGTCTAATGGTACTACATAGACCTCTTTACACGTGACGCTTGGACAGAACAGCTAAATTGTAGTAAAAAATCTCCAAGAGAGCAATGAGAGGCGAAGCCCTCTTCACAAACCAGATGCACCAATCACTGGTTTTAAGGCTGTCTACAAAGCCAGAACGTGAATGCTAAACTCGGTGCGTGTGTCTCTGCCCCGCTCCCTGTATTGTATATCACTTACATAAACGTATTTATACGTATGTTTTCAGGAAGAAAAGCAAACCCCAAAACCAAATTTCTGCTTTGCTACGATTTGTCACGCGCTTGCCCACCTATCATTGTGGTCTGTTAGAAATAGAAGACTTCAGTAGAAGACTGGAGTGCCTCAAGAATTTAGATAGATGTGACTTCAGTCATTTCCAAGAAAATATCGCATGGTTACAAACCAGAATTCTGCCCTTCATTACTGAATTTGTAAACAAAACTTGCAATAAACATTTCCTATAGCTCTAAATCCCAATTTGTCTTCTAAAGTATAACAAACCATACATTTTTGCTTTCAAATTGTTTATAGAAACCATAGGACAAGAATATCGCAGGCAGAAAAAATTGCATTATATTTAAAAGAAACATTCCCTACTCCAGGGAAAGAAACATTCCGTACTCCTTCCCCCAGGCCTAATCTTGTGGGGTTTTTAGTCCTTGCATAGGCAAAACGCAAAGCCAGAATGCACGCAGTCAGGCATGCAGCTTACAAGAGACAATACAGTCTCACCTTCTGTTTCTACCTCCTCAAATAAAAGTTTATCACTTCCTCAAAGAAAACAACTTCCAAGTAATTTATGAGGTAATACATATAAATGCTCCAAGCATGGGAAAACACAGCTTTCAAATAATGCAGAGAAACTTATGTCTCTTAGGACCCAAAAGGTATTGCCAGGTTTTCTTTTGCAGAGGGACAGTATAAATACCATAAAATGCAGTAGAAAGCATTAAGTAATCTATACTTCCTTCTGAATTATAGATGTAATCAAAACGAGCAAATACAGAACATCAGTCTTCTCCATGCTTGTCTTCCTATAGAATTTAAGCTGAAGCCCCAGCTGTGGCGTTCCCTGGGTTTTACACCCTCTCCGTTGTTTACCTAAGCGATTCTGAGTTTCATAACCTATCATAACACATCATAAAAAAGGTATAAACCTGGACGATTCTCTCAAAAGGCGGAGATCAAGCCTCCACCAACAAATCTATCTTTCATTGCTTATGTTTCAACACCATTTCTACTACGCACTTTCTTTCCGAAGACAGAGCCAGCGTCATTAAGTCAGAAAGCGGACTTCTGTCACAGAAATCATAATCATTACAGCTTAACCTAAAACTGCTAATGTAGGCTTTTCTTTTGTCTAATTTTGCAGACAGAAAGGCAGTTTCCTGTGGCTCACTGATCCCGACAATACCCTCAGACCAATTCCCAGGATTCCCTCATCATGGGCAGATATCATTTCAACACGTGTCAAGAACAGCTAAGTGCACTTAGACCTATTTGTTAAATTCCTAGGGGGAGGCAGATTGGTGAAATTCATCCTGTAATTAAACCGCATATTTCTTTCGAGCTGCCTCTTTCCTCTTCCCTTCATAATCCCTCTGCCTCACATCAAATCATTTAGGCACTTATTGGCTACAATCAATACAATCCGAGATACATTAATTTAGTCCCTAGGAGATTTGCTGGGAATAGGCGGTATTGCTCCGCAAGCATTCGGAAATGTTCCTGCAAGCATGCTCTCAGCTGCGGCGATAGAGCACTTACAGTCAGCAGAGGCAGATTTATGACCATTCCATACGGTGTGCCCACAGCTCTGGTCTACAGCCAAACACGCATAAATAGGATTGGAAAGGGAAACACTAAATATATTACCTACCGCACACAAACGCTAAAGAGCACAAATCACCGGGAAGAGTTGGAATGGTTGAAGAGAATCTGAACAATTAAGCTGAAGCTTTCCATATGTTCAAACACCCCTTGTGCCTTGCTGGGGAGACTGAAATTAGGATTTGATAGAAACACTAATGAGGGTTCTCATCTACAGATGTGCATCATGTGAAAGTAAAATCTTTCACTTATATTTGTAGCTTGCCTTTCACCTTGCATGTCCTCCTGCTACTGCATTGCTAAGATTTGGGTTTTTTTTCCGCAGAGAAGTAAGGCAGGATGAAGCAAACCATTTCTTCTAGCAAAAGGATATAAAAAGAATTCTGAAATTAGGCTATGTTTTATTTTTGAGATATAAAAAGAATTCCGAAATTAGACTATGTTTTATTTTTAAGGATATAGTTTGACATTTTTTTATTTATAAGCAAATATATAACCCAAATCTCTGACATGTAACTGTGAAGCCGAGTTCTCGGAAATGTCAACAAAAAACATAGTAAATGTGTCATAAATCTCAAGTATGCAATACGCTGGGAAGCTATCAACATGTGCATCAAACAATATGTCATTTGCAATCAAAATTAGGTTTGTAACAGCAACAATAACTAACATTGGTACAGACAGGGATTACTAATGTGATAAGCTAACTTGGGAAGTGAGAAAAAAACCATTACATCCAAGATTTAACTGGATTATTTCACTGCAAGTGCAAAAACAATCTATCAGACAAATAGAAGTTCTGTGTTCTATAAAATGTATTTAATTTTTAAATTAGTGGATTAATTAAAAAGCCTTTTTCTCCTTTTTAAAATTAATATAATTTATAATTCTTTAATTAACAAATTCTAATTTGGATTGCACTGTACTGTCTAGTTCAGCTCCGGATGCTCTCATTAATTTGGACTCCTGAAGATTTACTTCGCACATTTTGCTCCCACTCCTAATATACTTGTATGGTTTCATGTATTTAAGATTTGAAAGGACCATTCCCTTTATTTCCTTCTTTAATTTCCATTTTACATATTTCTTGTTTAGGGGGCAAGAGCTATTGCTTTTGTTTTTCCTCAATGGAGTGGGAAAGGCTTTTGTACTTCACAGGTTCTACTCTGACCTGTAATACATCACAACTGAAACAGCCACAGTGCATACAGGAATCTTTTCAACTGCAAAAAAAAAAAAAGAGTTATGGGTACCAAGAGGTCAACGTTGTGTAATGTGAGGAAGCTAATAAAATCTAGGGAAAAAAATACACACACAAACCAAAATGCTTCTAGTGCTTTATAAGGGATTTGCATCCCTTTCAAACACATTATCTCCCTTTGACTAAAGCTACTTCCCAGTTTAAATTGGCAACATCAATTACAGCTTTGGCACAAAAAATATGGAGCAAACATAACCATTCGTTTTATAACCAATAACCCTTCAAGTTTACAAGGTTAACTTGAATAGAGTCTCGTCTTTCTAACTGGAAAAGAAAGCTGAACCACGGCCGTTTACACTGGTGACTCCTTCACTTCCCAGAAATCCATTTTGGCCTTTCCACCATTTCCATGAGAATGTTCAAACCATTAAGAACCAAAACACACAAATGGACTACTTTGTCCTCCTCCCTCTTATGAGGAGGTTTTAGGGGGGAAAGAAGTAACCTTGAATTTAGGGGACCAGTTTCTTTGTTTCCAGAGTGTTTTTTTCTGACCTGAATATAGCTTGTACACTAACATATAGGCAGCCTTCCGAGTTCTCAAAAATTTGGAATAAAGAAAGAAAAAAAAAAAAATCTCTTAAAAAAAAAAATGCTGCAAAAAATACAGTGCATACTTTACAAACAGAAATATAATGCTTTAACCTCGTGCCCCTGATATCTACAATTAAGCATTCTAGAACTAGAATGGAAAAATAGGAAAAAATACGTTATCATCCAGCAAATACTTTTATTATACTTTAATTCTTTAGATATTTTCAAATTCTGCCCAGGGGAAAGTTACAGTTTAAAATTGCTTACATCTTTCTTAAAAGCTGAAGTAAGCTTTTCTGTTTCATAATCTTATTTTAAAAGTTTGCAAAAACTGCTGACTTTGCACTGCAAAGAGATAATTATTCCAAACCTTTTTTTTTTTTTCTCCTGCTGGTATTATTCTAGGCGTACCTAATTGTCATCGCCCTTTTTTACATGCTGTGAAGATTTGCAAACAGAAAAAACCCACACAAGAAAAAAAACACACTGGATACACCTGCTTAATGACGATAATTAGGTTACTACTAATTCATATAGCTGTTCCTGCAGTCTGGGTAGGTAAATGACTGAGGCAGATAGCTTCAGATAAAACGTAATTAGACTGCTTTTTTAATATTACTTTTAGGACAACAGCTTCATTCCATCTGCCTTTCTTTCCAGGCAGTCATTTCATAACTAGCGGAGTAACAACTAAGATAGCTCTGCCATTTAAAGGAACCTTCTGCTTCTACATCTCTTCCCATTAAATTGTTCTTAGTTTTAGATTTCCTGACTTGTAAGAAGGCAAAAGAGGAATAAGTTTTTCCCTGAATGCTCCCTCAGTCTTCAAAAGTTTGAGTGTTGAAACTTCTCGGTATGTTGTTCTGTGTAATATTTCGTGATGGATTTCATAACCTATTTTCATTTCAGAAGAGCAACAAAGCTGGTGAGGGGCTGGAGAACGTCTTATGAGGAGCGGCTGAGGGAGCTGGGGGTGTTCAGCCTGGAGAAGAGGAGGCTGAGGGGAGACCTTATTGCTCTCTACAACTACCTGAAAGGAGGTTGTGGAGAGGAGGGAGCTGGGCTCTTCTCCCAAGTGACTGAGGACAGGACAAGGGGGAATGGCCTGAAGCTCCGTCAGGGGAGGGTCAGACTGGACATCAGAAAAAAATTCTTCACGGAAAGAGTCATCAGGCACTGGCAGAGGTGGCCCAGGGAGGGGGTCGAGTCGCCTTCCCTGGAGGTGTTTAAGGAACGGGTGGATGAAGTGCTGAGGGACATGGTTTAAGGGAGTGTTGGGAATGGTTGGACTCGATGATCCAGTGGGTCCTTTCCAACCTGGTGATTCTATGATTCTATTTCCACTAAATTCTCGAGTCCTCCCTTGGACCCAAGTAAACAATTAGCATTTGCAACATCCAAGAAAGCCTTTAACTATATACACACTATAGGAAGTATCACTGCCTTTCGTCCTTTGAGAACCTGACATCTCCTAATATCAGGTGGAAAGAGCAACAGAAAAACAAACAAACTGATCCCAAAACCTAACAAACCCATATCAGACTTTGCCCATCTCTTTCTACTCAGACCACAATCTTTAGATCACACGTGAAGTCTGGTTTGCCTTTTTCTCGTGATTCAATTTAAATTTATTTACATTGACGTCTATCACTTTCTCAGTCTCATGAAATCTCGGTCTCTCTTCTGCAAATTTGTAGTTGATCCTTAAGTATTCTAAACAACTTAGCATCATTAAGAAAACCTGAAAGTAATGACCTGTCCTTCAGCATATTAGTTGAACCGCATGGGTCCCAGCAGAAAGCCTTACACTTACAGTGAACACTGACCATTGATTGCTTTCACAGAATCACCAGGTTGGAAAGGACCCACTGGATCATCGAGTCCAACCATTCCTAACACTCCCTAAACTGCTCTTCAATCTTTAACTGTTGGTTTTGTCTATGCTAAGACCTTCTACTTCACCACAAGGTTTCATACTTCCTTCAGAGTCTTTCATCACAGACTCCACCAAACATCTTTTGGAAATCCAGGTAGACTAGAGCAACATGCAACTTCTTTATCTACCCTTTCAAGCAATATTAGCTTTGAGAATCATAATCTTCCTTTTTTAAAAAAAAAAAAAACAAAAAAAAAAACTCATTCTGACTCTTCACTGGCATGTCATATTTCAACACTTTTTCACTAATTATGTTGCTTACTACACTTTCTACTAAAAACAGGAGTACAAAAAGGGCCAATTTTGCAAGTAGGAAAGGTAAAAACATGCTTCTGGAAGTGGAAATATTTAGCAGAACGTGCTAACACTGAGGGTTTTTGCGGTCATTTAATGTACGGTTGTCATCTTCATTTTCTGACCCTTCTTCATCTTTTGAGGGAATAAAAAATATATTAACAGAAGCAAAGATGGAAGAAAAAGGACTAAATTATTTGTTGCTTCTAGCAAAAGATGGCAAAAGGCATGAGAAGATGGTGACGATGGGACTTGCATTTGTATCATCTGAGGAACCTGTAATTATTTTAGACAAACTGCTTTTCTCTCAATCCAGACTGTTCCACAAGAGAACGTTGTTCCCCTCACTGTTCTGTACCCTTCAAAGCTTGTGGTATGCAGGAAAGAACCTGTAAGACACTTAATAAGGCGTTTTACTCTAAAAAGATATATAATATACAAGCCAAAGCAACTAACCAAAATCATATGGATAATTTGAATTAAGATTAGACTTATTTTACTTAGAATCTTTGGTTTATTTTAATCTACTACTGCTAATATGAAAGTTACTCATAGTAAGTAAGGACGCTTTGTCCCTAAAAATTGCCCAAGAAATATGTGAAAATGGCAAAGAATAGTCATAACGCATCAAGGACTTGGAGTGATTGTTAATTTCAGTCATTGTTATGCATAAGTGCATTTCTGTAGGCTAGCACAGAGGGAAAGAAATAATTTGTCTCAAACTAAGACAGGCAGTTTGTAAATTTAACAACCAGTTAAAAAAAATAAGTGAATAATAAAAAATACTGAAAAACACTGAAGTGAAGCATGATCAAAAAAAAAGCAAAAGTAATGAGAAATATAGTTTCCTGGGAGCTATTCTTCCAATTCAATTAGCTTTTCTTCCAACTATAATCACGTGTAACAATAAATTGCCTCTTTATAATAATTACATACTAACTGTGGGATTGGAATAGCCGAAAGACTCAGATTTGGCTACACCTGCAGACTAAATTATTTATAAGTATTATTAAAAGCAAATGAAGGAAAACTAGGAGAATAAGATTAGCATTATATAAAGCAACACTGCTCTAGAATGCCTCGTTAAGAATATTCATTTTTTTCCTCTGTAAAACAAGAATGTATAAAGTTAAGAAAGATATATCTCAGGCTAATAAAGGCAACAGGTTTTGTGCTACTGTGTATTTTTATTCTAATGCTTTATTCCGTTATAAAACTAAGAATATACTGTCTGTTTACTGTCCTTTTGTGAAAGCTGTTCAGCTCTTTTTTGTTTCTAGACAGTAGTTAGGAAACACAGCTGGTAAATAGTAAGTCATTCTGAGCTTTGTCTTACCTATAAGGATGTATCATACAATTATAGCTACTCTTATATCCCCTAATAATCATACAACCCAGATAATATGTCAACATTATATCTGGGAAAGACTTAATCCAGCCTTAATTTCACCAAAATTCATTATTTTTGAAGTTGCTTATTTATTTTGCAAGTTTTAGTAAGGGTGCCTTCTACAAACAGAAAGTACAAATCCTCATCCTTGTTAACGGTGCGCCAGTCCCCACCGCACAGCGCAGCACTGCGGCAGCAAATACAGGCTGGTTCTAAACTGCCTTGGTTGTCTTTGTAGGACAACACATTTCACATGAATACTTCTAAATCACGATTTGGTGCTTAGGCAGTTAGCCCTGCTTAAAAAAATGATCCTTGTTCCCCTTATTTTGTCATTTCAAGTAAAAATGATCCTTGTTCCCCTTATTTTGTCATTTCAAGTAAGTCCTTTTCCTCCTTAAAAGATTTAAGGTCTCTACTGTGCCTTGTAAGATCACTCCCTCTTTTCACTTTTTGACATTAGTTTCTTTTCGCTGTATTTCACTCTGCACTTCTCTGGTTTCTCCCATCTTAAGACAGAGATCAGAGACCAAAAATTCTGCTCGCTGTACTTCTACGTCTCATAACCTATTCAAACTTGCTAAATACAGTATTTACAATCATAACATGGAGCTTCCCTCCAACAGATCCCATTCTGTTCTCTGATGTAATCCTCCTGTTTAAGGAAATGTGCTTGGCAAAGCCTTCTAATGAATGCTTCCTAAGCCAAGGCTGAAAGCTAGTACTTCATGTTCATACTCATCTAATCTGTAAACCACTGTATACGACAGCAGCCAGACAGCTGATCATAAATCCTCAGGTAATTACCCCTTCTAATTATCTATGTCACCTTCTTGTATACTGTTACTTTTTTTTTTTTTTTTTGGTGCTATAAGAGGTGCCCGTCCTTGCTTTCCCACTTTTTCCTACAAAACTTCTCTTTGGCCATTTATCACCTACAAAGACATTTTCATATGACTATGGGGTCATCTCTCTAATTTACATATTTGAACTACATCTTAACTTGCCTTTGTTAAATATCCTCATGGATATCTAACAATTGCTTCAAGTTTAAAACAGAACCTCATTTTTGCTACTGCCCATCAGCTTCCCAGCCCTCCTTTTTCAATCTTGCATTAATTTATTATATTGGACTACTGGCAAACCTTGCAGGTTTTTTTCTGGGTAAGAATTCTAAGAGTTAGCATTTTATATCCACACAGAAAACTTAAACTCTCACCTGGCAATTCATCACACCATTGGTACCAGTAACATTTTCCATCGTGGCTGTTTTTCTCTACTCACAACCTTTCAGATTATTGCTGCAAATGTAATTGCGCAAAACTGTTGTTTAGACTATTTCAGCCATCTTTTTACATTCTCCATCTTTATCCCTCAGACAGTCCTACCTCCTTCCACATGTCTCATGAACACAAGTACCAGCTTCCCATCTTCAAACAGAATTACTCATTTCTAACATTTTTCAATATATGCTTTTTTTGCCTCTCTTTCATGCTCCCCTTACATTTGTCGAGCTGCTCCATCCACCCCCTTCCTCAGTCTCTCTTTGTTTCCCTTTGCTGTGACGGCTACCAAAGCTTGACAAACTGGTACCCTGAATCCTTTTCAGGTAGTATGACACTATTTCCGAGCATTCCCTTCTTTCAAGTGTCTTCAAAATGAAATTCCTTGAAAAAAAGCTTATATTTTAATTTTTGACTTTTCAGCATGTATTACAAGGATGACTGGAAACCCTTGGCTTCGCAGTCGCACAAATAAGCAGAAAACAGTAACAATAAACTACAAAGCAATATGACACATACACTGAAAGGTTAAACAACTAAAATTTCTGCAATTAATACTTATTGCATTACCTTTCAGTACTTGGTTAGGTTCTAAATAAAACACTATTTATTCCTTCAAAAAGGCATAAAATCATCACTCAAGTCATGATGAAAGGTTGTTACATAGTCAAAGAGATGCTTAGTGAACCCTTTTATACATATTGAAAAAATGCATAATTGACACTTTATTCTGTATTTGTCTCTATTCTCTCCTTTTCTGACATTTTCACCTTTCCTCTTTTCCTTTATTTCCCGTACTTAAACTCTTGAAATGATTTAGACTCTCCTTTACTTAAGCTGAAAAACTGATACTGATGGCTTTGCCTGAAATTCTGAGATTTTTGGGAAAACGGAAAAAAGTGGAAAAACATTACACTTGAAAAGCTTTAAATGTTACAGCCAGGATCATTTGTATCATTTTGGTGTCATGCTGACCCCGATCCTTTCTGTAATGTATTGTTTTGTCAGTTTCTAAATTATCGATTTTAATCAATGGCACCGTGCAGTCCTACAATCAATCGAAAGGTACAAGAGAGAAAAAAGTAGCTCTTAATCATTACTAATTCTTTCTTCAAAAAGAACTCTGGCTTAACTTTTGATCTATTTACTTCAGACAACGTAAAATCTATTTGCTTGAGTTTAAGCCTAATTAGTGCTTTGTCTAGTAATTAGGCAAACAAGATGATAGCATTCACAGTTAAGTTATAACACTTCCCACAAAAGAGAGTAAAATCACTTCGCTTACGATAATATAATGGACAGAAATGATTGATACCCAAATTAAACTTTAAGAGAGATCTTGGTGGGCTTACGTGTCTGAGCCCAAGTTCTGGAGGGTTCCACCTTGTACATACGTACATACATAAACTCACTAAGGAACTTCCAGAGTGGTGAGTAGGATGAGGCCATTGGTGCTGTCTATGTTTATTTGGGTGCTCCGAGTATTCATCTGTGGTCTCTGTGGCTGACTGAGCATATCCACATATGCTAGAAGGGTGTGTGTGTGTTGGAATAAATATTCAGTCTCGGTACTGGTTGGACCTGGGGATATGATGCACCAACAGCCTCACCTCTTCAGTTGTTTGCTCTGGCGTGAGAGGTTTTCCTTTAACAGTTTATATCAAGTTTTATTTTAAAAAAAACCAAAGTAATCAAATATATATTTGGAATATATCAAATATATAAAGAGAAATATGTGCAACCCATACACACAATACACGATATATCCTACTTTTAGCGTGCTGCTAAGTAACTTCTAACTTACGGAGCTAACATTAACCCTTGCTTAAGAGAAGTGAAACTATGGAACTGTATGAGCATCCATAGCAAGCCCCAGATTTATTAATGAGAGAAAGCGTTTTCCAACCAAATGGAACAGTGGTCCAGCTATGGAGAAACTCAGGTGTATTGTGCTGCTGTGATTTTTTCTTGGCTGACACATCAATTCCAACACTCAGAGACAGAAAGCCATTTAACCCTGTCAGCCAGGCCCTGGTTCACCCAAAAGCAACACAGGAAACAATTCAGTCTGTTTGGGCAGTAGTGTAATCATGACCCTCTTCAACAAATATGAAAGAGAATTTCATTGTATTGCTTTGATTTTAATATAAGGTGAATTCTAAATCTACATCTACCTTGTAAACGCAAGCTCTGTGGCTTTCCTGGGATTAGGCATTTTGTTTCCATTACTCAGGCTAGGACAGAAAGATTAAGAAGTTTATATCTAATCCACTAATTCCCTATAAAACTACTCTTCATTACCTCTCAAAATTAACAACAGCATGGGGAACTATTGGGACACTGAAGCTGATGTTAGGATTATGATATAGGCTGGTTTGCTCCCAGTTCTTTCAGAATAACAAAGCTTTGTTTGCTGAGAAAAATTTACACTTTGGAGGCAAACTGGAACCCTAATAAAGAGGGATGGTAGTTTCTGATATAAACTGAAGCATATTAAATGCATTATGTCCTAGGATTACATGATTAAAAGAGCTGCTGTCATCTGCCTCCTGCTGCACGCTTAGACTTTAACGACAGCCATTTCCTACAATGTCTTTGGGAACGTAAACTCATTTTATGACTAACAAAGGGAGGATTTTTTTAAACATGACTGTATTATTGCAAAATTGTACTACTATCAGATAGTCGTGAAAATGTAATTTTAAAGGCATACTACCACTTCAATTTTCTTCTGTTACCGTGTACTACTCAGTTACGATTCATATCTTAAGGTATCAAAAAGAAATGCTTGAAAACAGGGTTAAATACCTGCAGGATATAACTTTATAGCATTAGCTCTGATTATAAACATAAAGGTAACTGATGCATTGTAATAGAATTTTCTTATGACCCAGGCTAAGACTGTAAAATGTAAAGCTTCACACTGTGCTCACCGTGTTCAGTTAAAAGCAGAAAAAAATAGTGTTGCATTTTCACTACCCTCAGCAGAACTGCCATCCTCTCTCACAGGGTTTTCTAATCCATTCTGGCACCTGAGGCATTTGAACAGTTGGTGGGAAGAACTGAAACTGTGAGAAGAACTGAAACTGTGACAAAGGGAGTCTCATTTCAGATTTACAGTCCAATCACTCACAAAATCTGCCAATTCATTTTATGGCATGTTCTGTGAAAATTTGTTATTTAATATGAGCCTAAAAAAAAAAATCTATTGCTCCTGTACTGTAGCTTGACTTTGAATTAGAAAAGAACAAGTAACACAGTATGTGGCATCTTTAAGCTTGTAGTGCGGTAGCTCGGCATCTACTTAAAATGTCCTCAGTACGTTTCAATCAAGCATAACATTTGATCAGCCAACAAGCCGTTCTATTTCAATATTTTTTCTATGTATTTTTTGTGACTACTATATACATCTAGATCTATGCATGTATGTTAGCTGCTAAAAGAGCAGAGCAATAAATGAGCAGCCTTAGGTTAGAAATGCTTTCTATTTCAAGTATTTTCGGCTCAAAATATTAGGTATTTCAAAACTTTTTCAGGTAGCGGTTATTAAAGCTCAGAAGGGAAAGACATAAATTCAAGTTTAAAAACCCAACACATTTTAACCCATGAATTCTTAAATAATGACATTCATAACCACTCAAATAAGGTTAACTCACAATCCATCTTTACTTCATAGCTCGATGACATAGGGAAAACTATAGACTACAGGGGTTCTAGACTCTGTAATCAAGACCAAGTCCTGCGATACTGATGCTTACTTAGAGCTACTGCCCCTTCACTCTCCTCCCCAACAAGGTTGGTTAGCTCATGCTCTAAAAAAAGGCAATTTCTCTACCTTTCAGACTTGTCACATGCTAAGGGAATAACTGAGAAAAAAATTAACTTACACTAAAAGAAAATATTGGGATGTCTCTAAGTATGGTTTCTACTTGTATCCCTGTTGACTCACGCTGCAGAATCGATACTGCAATATGTCTGTACCTCTGAGAAGCGCAATAAGGAGAGGAGGAGGTGGGCAATCCATCTTAGCTACATGTAACAGCAAGAGCAGTGGTTTTGGGCCATCACCGAGTCCACTCCCTGATTTGTTGCTGATCCTCACAAAGCATAACCCTACCTGGGCTGCCTACACTCCTGGCTGATGTGTGTTTCACACAAGAACAAAGCTTCAGCGCAGATTTGTACTTTGCAAAATGGCAGCAAGAATCAGTTACGTAGCGAGACGAGTTGACTAACGACTGCATTTGCAGCTGATGGCTATGGCTTAAAGTTGCACTCTGATTTTTTTTTTTTTTATATTTTTATGTTACAAACTTGCGTACAACTTAACACTTTGCCATTATTTATCCTAGTAACAAAATTAAAGCAAGCATAATAAACCTCAGACATACTTGTAAGTTTCGTAATTTTTTTCTTTTTAACTTCCCCCTTTACATCTAAATCATTTGCTTTAATTCCTTACTTTTTACTGCAGCCGTTTGATATAATAAACCATAGTTGGTAAAAGCCATCGGAGCTAATCTAAGCTTGCTAGTAGCAATCCCCTATAAGTTACCTCATCAAGTGATGCGCTGTAATGTTTTCACATTGACTTTCTTTAGCTTTTACGTCGTATTGTTCATAAACGTCTCAGATTCCAAAAGTTTACAAGTATTTTGTTGAAATTATGAGCAACAATTTCTTAATGGAGCATAGAAAGGCAGAAGCAATGTAAAACATCAAGTTCAGTTATAAAAGCATCTGTGCAACTTCAGTAGTACTAATAATATTGTAACAAGATTAATTAAAGAATTATGCAGAGGAATAAGTCTACAGTCTAGTGTGAGATTCCTCTCACGGTTGAGAGCAAGAATCCGAAATCTCAATTTCGTTAGTTCGCTTCTGTTAAGGTGAGTTAGCATTCTTTCATCCTCCTGAAAGCACGGCATCTGCATGGCGAGAGCCTCCACCACGGTCCCTGTGTGCAGAGACGGGGGAGTGAAACGCTTCTCCCTGGAAATTACAAGCCCAAACTCAACATATACATTCACGACAGCTATCACGTGCTTCAAGGTTTTGAATAACTATAACTCTATAACGCTGAGAAGAAACCTTCATCCAAAAGCTGAATGCAGGATAAACCAATATCTACGAGATACATGAGGCAATGTATTTTTAAAGTTTATTTTGTTAATAGTCATACATCTAATGTATTTCTTATGGTACACTAAGTAATTATCAAGTATGCTTAATAAAACAGTTGGCTTATTACATTTAGACATAATTACGAGTGTCAAACAATTAATAAAATTGAATGGGAAAATTTATCTTTTCTCAACAGTCTTCTCAAAAATCAAGATCCATAGAAAGCTTTTCAGCATTTCATATTTTTCAGTCATATTACATGCCAGCATTTAATCTATTAACGCTTCTAGTTCAGTAAGTTTCAGGATATATATATGCTTCCATTTTTCTTCTGCATAGCAAATGCTTCTGATTCTTAATAAACAAAGCCACAGCATGAACTTCTTGTATATGTTACTTTTCCACAAAGTCCAATACTTCCTTTTACTTTTATAGTAAATTTGATGTATTTTGATCCTTACAGGTTTATCTCCCTCTTTTCATCATAATCATGGCTTCTAAAATTAAATAATCTGATTCCTAGAACTCCTAGACAGGTAAAGATAACGTGCCTGCAAAGCTGCAAAGCGCAAGACAATTACCCAAATGGTTTGCCTGTTCCTGTAACCAAATACAACTTTCCCACTCTAAGAACAAGAGAATTGAACATTATTAAAGCATCATTAGACTTCCCAAGGCGGGAAGGGTGCACGGCAGGCCTCTTGCAAATGACAGTCATAATCCCCAAAATAGTACCTTACTCCTAATGCAAAAAGAATGAAGGTTGAGAGAAAATGCCTTTCCTGCAAAGCACTGCAGCCCACAGCACATTGTGTTTCCCTGTAGCCTGGGAACAGCATTACACACACATGGAAGAGTACCTTCTCCTGCATTCTTGCAACAGCTCAAACAAATCTTAGACTAATTTGTTAGTTTCAGTTACCCTTCCTGATTTAATACATCACAGCTGTATCCATGAGACTGTTCAGACTCAAAACCAGCAACAGCACGGAAGAGGAGGTTGCAACATGTTGTGTCCCTTTTTCCATTTACAATTATATGTGTTTAAAAATTCTACTTGCCATCCTTCCCAGAATGAAAACTGACCCTTTGCTTGGAGTGAGGCAACTTACACTTCTTAATTTTTTTTTATTTTATTTTAATCTACTTCTGGTTTATGCCTTCTGTTATATTCCTAGAGAAGACTGGTTTAGTCATAACTCCACCAATCAAACTCTAGAGATCTGTCACTCATTTGGTGTAGCTCATCTGATTAAAATGCAAATCAGAAACAGTACAGCTATCTAAAGGGATGGAGCAGTTCTTGTAAAAGGGAATACTAAACAGGAAATAATTGCTCTGCCTGAAAGAGAGATGAGAGAAAGGGAGTAGGATAAGACTATTAAGTGGCACGGACAGAGCAAGAATACAATGACTGGTTCACTTCTTCCTCCCCATCACATGTGCTCTCTTCACCCTCACTGTGCTTCTCTGAATTCCATCCCGCGGGCTTACAGCCTTCTTGACCATGGCACTTGAGCCTCGATACTGATAACATCACCTCAGCTTTGCTCAAGGTATTTTAATTCAGGCTTCACTAATCCGGGCTACAACACAGCAATTTCTAATGGCCAATTTCTCTTTACAGTTTCCCCTGCTTTGTCTGCTAGGACCCTGCAGCCACTCCAGCTGGGAGCCTCCTACCGTACCCCAGCTCTCATGCAAACACTCTTCATGAATGCAGTTGGTTTTTGCAACTCAATAATGCAATAGCTTAAATGACCAGAAAAGCAGGAAGCTCTCTCCACAGACAGATCTGTGTAACACCGTGTGGGACCCTGATCCCGGGTCCATCCAAACCCACACAAAACATGTGGTTCCCACTCATGGAGGGATGCAAGACTGACTCGCTATCTTATTAAACCAGCCATTTTATTAAGCCATTTGTCACCAGGCCTTTCTCAGCAAGCTCCAGAAAGAACCCTGTGCTGTCTCTCTCTCCGCCAGAGGCAGAAGGACCCACCTGGGCAGCAGATTGACTCGTACTTCCAGCCCTTGGGGCATTATACACACAGCAATGCTCTGTTCTGCAAAACTGACACAAGCATTACTACTTCAACACCTTCTCACTGTGTTTATATTTAATTGGCCAATGAAGTAATTACTTCCTCCAGAAAGAAATCAATTTAGCTTCCTGTTTTCCTTACTCTCTTTTGTTGCAGTCAGTGCAACACAAATGGCCAATGTTGTTTCCAATTCTTCAGCTTTACAGAAAACACATTTCTCCATCCAAATATCAGTTCCTGTTTCCCACATTACGTGCCCTTTCAGTTATTTGTGTTTCTGCAGTCTACTTTTCCTCATTATTGGAATAAAGAGACAACATTTTTCCCATATTGGTTTCTGTACAGTATTAATGTTTTAGCCTACCTCAAAAAGAAACATTTATAAAGTTAGAAGGTAGTGTTCTGTGCTATCATCTCACAAATATCAAATGATTATTAGCAACATATTGTATTATTTTTACGCTCTTTTGTTTGTCCATCTCTAGCAACACTAGAAATGTTTTAACTGTCCCTGGGCCACAATCCACAACACGAAAACGCTGCAAAATTCTTTTCCAACTCTACTGGTCTCACAAGGACATATCCTCCTATGTTTATAAACCTACTTTATTTTATTATGTGCATTTCATATAAAAAACTATAAACCAGGTTTTACATCACCTTCAGCTTCTGACCATTCACGAGTTTTCCATGATAAAGCCACAGTGAAACCAATATCCTTGTAAAGCCAAGCTGTCAAATATTACTAGACTACTTCCAAAGGCAATTCCAATGAGACTGACTACCAGATGTTTTCAATATATTTTATACAAGATTGCATGATAATTTTAGTGGGACCAAAAGAAACAATACAACAGGTAGCTTTTGGGGGCTTGACATTTTAAATAGTGAGCCCAATTGATTTTTACAAGATACCACAGAGAAAAACACCAGTTTTGTAAAATTTACACCCAAACATTCACCCACATAACTTAAGAGTAATTGTCTTGTCAAACAGCAGGAAAAGGAGAGAAATTTTAGCAATAAAGTCAGTAAAAAATGTTCAGTGTACGTGTGTATGAGTCTGTCTACTTATATACAAAGCTGTGTATTTTATATAAACGTGTATTTTATATAAACATGCATGTCTAAGCATAAAACATGCACTTTACCATATTAATTTTGCACTTGTCGATTTTATTTAAGACTTTGTTCTTATAGGAGACTGCCAATTATGATTAAAATTGCCTTTATAATTGATTAAAAATTTTATTAAATTCAGCTTTTATCACTTTAAATATAATAATGCCAGCCAAGCCAGGAAAAAAAATATGTCTAGTCATTAATTTTACTTGTATCATTTCTCAACCCTCAAAAAAAATGGCAATAAAAGGATTCCTCCTTAGAAATCAGACTAACCACGGCCATACTCATCTCCATAATAGCACAATTTCCAATTCACGCCTCATTTTCATTAATGTTTCTAGCCATAAATTTTTAAGCATATTATAAAAAATTTCTGAAGCGGCATAAAACTAACATGAAGAGGGAGTTCATTAGCATGTGACCCCAATTAGAAATTCCATATTAGCTTCCCATTTCTACTTGTGCAAATCCAATAGCAGCAGGCCTAACACGCTGTGTATCAGTCCTACATTTGTTTTAAGAGCTTTTTTTTCCCTCCCTTACTCATTTTTGTTTTCACACGGTTTCTATGTTTCCCCTGCTACTGAATAAGTCAACACACAACTGTATCATAGCAGCACCTTTTGTGTCACAAATTATCCTGGAGAACCGTAAGAAGCTACCGGCCCAATGCTTTATTAATGATACCCAATCACAAAAAGAAAGGTGAAATTGCTGACTCCCAACTCTTTTCTAATGCCGGGTGATAAAAATGCTACTTCAGGATTCAGAAGGTTAAGTTCTAATGTGTGTTTTGAATAGAGTATGCTGAAATAATTGCCTCATAAAGCAATGCATTGACCAGCCTGCTAATGGCTGTATAGTGCAAAACTCAGAGAGTGCCAAGCTTACTGGAAAAAATGCTGTGGCACTGCTTTTGGAGCTTTCCATATTAAGTTAACTATCAGGGTTTTGGGTTTTTTTTTTTTTCCCCCTTTTTTCTTGATTTTAACCCTGCCAAAAGAACACACCACCACCATCACTAAAGCCATTACTGACTACTTTTAACGATGTTAAGACTAAATTATTAAAAGACAAAACCAAAAGAACCAAAAAGCAACCCCCCAAGGAAATTCGAACCAACAATAAGAAATCACAATCACATTTCACTTGTATGAACCCAAATTTCTTCCTTCCCCCCGCTAGTTTCAGTCTATTATCAAGCCAGGTGCCTAACTGAAAACACAGCAATAATTATATTTTTTTTTTAATATGGACATATTTCTAGCAAACTTTTCATTAACAGGAACCTGACAGAGAAAGGTCTCCTTCATGCCAGTGCACATTCTAGACCTCAAAACAACACAGAATTTCAGCTTTGGTTTAAGTTTGTCCCTATTTATTAGGGTACTCAAAGAACAATCAAATAATCAAGAAGACACCAATATACACAATACTCTACACAATGTATCCAGAATTAAGAAAGAAAAAGTAAAGAAAGAAAAAGAAATTAAGAATTAAGAAAGAAAGAGAAAAATTAAGAAAAAAAAAAGACCTCCAGTCCCTCTACATCACCAGAACCAGGTTTAAAGCAGGACAGTTCACACCAGCTGCCCCATCGTTCTCCAGTTGTTTGGTATTGCTTCCCTCAGCTTTATCAACCGCCCCACAACTTTACAATAGGGCTCAGGGAAATAGGAGACAGTGACAAGGACATGGATGCACAGTGCAAATATTTACAACCACATCGTACCACCAAGAGCCAATAAGCTGTTCTAAAGCCATCTGACTTTTTGTGAATTGTTTTTATCAACCTGGTGTATGGACAGTAGAGGGAGATGGTGGCAAAAGCATATCAGAGTGCGAGAGAAAATAAAAGAACAGAGACAAGTTAATATGAGATAATTATCAGTTGCGATTAACATCAGAGATCTAAGTTGTCTGTACCTCTGGGTTTTGAACGAATACCAAAAATTACACATCTGTTTGCATTGACGTTCCTAGAATACTGTCTTTACCCAATGCCAATTTTATCATTAGTGAAGCTTCAAGCATACAACTATCATGTTTTCGGCTCCAGAGTTCCCTGCAGTCACTCCATACACTTATGGCTTCAGAATGAATTGGATTTAGTCACTGCCATAGAGCACTGAATGATGGAACAGGCTATCTTTAATGCATACCACAGCTTCACAAACACTCCCTTCACTTCCCAGTGACATGTAGAGCACTGATTTTTTCACACTTTACCTCATTCACCGCTTCACTTTCAGAGAGGCCAACTAGCGCTCACACGTGACAAGAGCTGTTCATATCATAGAGGAGACCCGAGCTCCCAGACCTTACATTTTAATGCCAAGAACTGAAGGCAACCTTAGGAGAAGCTTCCCGCATTAGAACTGACTGCCCCACAAAAGGCTAATAAAATGAGAACTATAGGTTTTGCACCTATTTTAAAAAAGCCATAAATTTTCACTCTTTTTTTTTTTTTTTCCCCCCTGAACTGTGCAGGTAGAGACTAAAAGCACACACAAGTATTTTGGTTTGGACTTTCATGTTCAATTAATGTTCTTACGTATGTGAACTCAGTAAGTTAACAATAATTTTAATATGAGAAACTATAGATGAAAACACGACATTCAGCATTAAAACTCCTTCTGGCTTTGAAGTTGTGTCAACACTCAGATGCAATCTTTTATGAACGTTCCTAATACACTGGTAACTACGATAAATATCTAAGAAATTCCACTTCATACAACATATATTCTGCCTCGGAGCTGGGATGGGTGTGGGGGTGTGTGTGCATATCTGACAGGCATGTGCTGTTAAAATACCAGCATAGAGAATATTAAAGCAGTTATCATAGCCGAATAAAACTTCTTTAGGTGCACATTGGACAAAAACCACCCAGCCAGGGAGTCAATGAAGAATTTCACTGAACAATAATACATACCAACATCAGTGTACAGTGACAATCCTGGAGTCAAGGTATTAAGTGCTTAAAACCTCTTGGTTTTGTCTTGATTGACAAATGTGTGATTTTAAAATACAAATAATTCGTGAAAAAAAAACAGTGACATCTCTCTACATTATAAAAACTAATGGATCAGACCACTGATTACTGGAAGAATAAATCAGCTTCTGAGATCTTATGAAGTCATAAGCTTAGAGCATCACACACAGCGGACACGAGACACATTACCAGAACCATTTGATTGATTGTTAGTTTTGTAATCAGTCTTTTCAGACCTTTTTGTTTAATCTATTATCACTTGCACGCAAAAACATTAAAAGCCCTTTCAGTGGAATGTATATCAGTAATTTCAGCTATTTTTAAAATATTTATTCCAAGCAGCAATCAAAGGTCAAGCTTTTAAAATAAAGTGCCCCTATGCTTTCCCTTAATTAAACACAAACTGAATAGAAGTAAAACAGAAGGGCCTTTCCAGATCGTTGTCTTATATGAAAGTTAACAGACAGATTTAAAATTCCTGAGTCACTTTCAGGATAAAAATGGAAATAGTTTTCAGTATTTCTATCCTTCTCTCCCCTTCACACACATACATACTCCCCCACTCCCCTGGGTAACAGCAGAAAAGAACTATAAGTTATTACTATAAGTAGTCGTCAAAATTCTGTCAAAAGACAATTTTGATAGATATTTGAATAAAAACGAGACAGGCACTGTATTCATCTGACAAGTATAGATGTGATATTAGGGAACTTCAGGATTTTTTTTTTTTAATTATCTCTGTTTAGATCAAGCAAATTAAAATGAGACAAGCCAAAGTTAGCTCAGATTCACATAACCTAGCAACAATATGACCCACTTGAAGTTTCTTTTATAAGAACTGGCTGACTTAGCCAAAGCTAAGGCACACATCTTAACGGAAATGGCCAAAGATTTATTTTTAATTCCTCTACAGTTATTCTTTAGAAACTTATACTTTTAGAAACTTAGATTCAGTTATTCTAATCCATGCTTTCACTGAACTCTGCTGCTTTTACTAATTTCTACAAAATAACAGGAAAAGGGTAAGCATAGAAAACTACGGCATTTACAAAAGGGCTATTATTTAGAAATAATATTTGCCTTTATTGTATTTATAGTGCATGCCATCTGAATTCCAACCTAAGAATTCTTTTATATGTATACCTTTGAATATGCAATTAAATTTTCTTCAGTAGGGCTCATATAACAAAATAACAAGTAAACTAGCAATCGGACAGAAGACGGATTAAACCTGAACCTGCCACCTCTAGCTGAGTGCCTTATTCACCTCAGCTGCAGCATTCACTTCAGCTGAACTCTTCAGCTTTCTATTAAAAAATTCAACAGTCTTTGCAGCAGAAAGCTTTCAAGCCACATGCAGATGGGTAAGAAACTCACCTGAGATATCACAATGAGGATTTAATGTGTGTAGGGAAGTATTCACTGGAGTTAAGTCCAATTATGTCCAAAAGGGGAATTTCAGTTTACCCTACACAACGAGTACAAATTCTCAGCTCCTGGCTGCATTTTGTTCTTGAGGATCATCGTCACACAATAACTTAGCTGGAATGAACCCCAAGAAGTTCCCAGCCCAAACTCTTAATTAAAGCACAGCTGACACCACAGTTTCTTGGAGTTTGATCCAGATGCTTTTTAAAACCTCCAAGAACAGGGACCACACAGCCACCTCTCTCAGTAACCTATACTAAAGCTTAACTATTCAAAACAAAAAAACTTTTCCCTGCATCCAGTTTAGACATACCTTGTTTTAACTTGCATTACTCATCTTCTCGCCATGCACTTCTGTGGAGAGCCGTGCTCCGTCTTCCTGATCTCATAGGTACTTCATCTGCTATTCAGTGCCTCCAAAGCCTTCTGCTCTCCAAGCTGAAGAAGTTCTGTTCCCTCAGCATGTCTTGACAGGGCATACACTGCAGTCCTGACCATCTTAAGGGCCCCTTTGTACCAATTATTACCTTTTTTATAGTTTTGACTCCTTTGAAACTAGAAGTCGTCTTCCCAGTGAGGCACAAGGAGTGCCGAGGAGAGGAACACACCCTTCCCCAATCTACTTTAAAGCAAAACACCTGGACTGCCAGGTGCTAAAGCTCATCCCACTCTCTATTAACTCCACCTGTGTTTCTATCTGCACACCAACGCTACTGCCAGAGGCCATTTGGAGGCAATCAGAAATGACTACAGAGATGGTGGTCTGGAGGTGGTCTGAGGTAGCGTTCTCTTCAGTCCTGCTAGCAAGGATAGAGAGTGTAAGGAAAAGCGCTCTGATGTTGTGCGTTAGCAACTGATTGCAAAGCCAGTGGTGGCAATAGCAGCAGTGCTTCAGTCTCTGTGGTTGTCAGACTCAGTCTAAGGATCAACATCTGCTTGGCAGAGTCGGACCCACCTTGCCAAGCCAGGCCAGGTTATCTTTGACGATAAAATGGCTGGTAAAGAAGACTTGAATCTAGGAGGAGACCAAAAAAGTTACCAGCAGACTTAAGAAGGCTGATGAGCAAAGGGCCTAGGAGGATATGAACAAAAGGGAACACCAAATCAACAAAAGTAGGCTTAATTGGGGTCTCCTCAAGCATGCTCAGGTAAAAGCAATACTGCCTATGGTCCTGATAATACAGCCCAGGACCCAGCAGGGCCCCTTTGTTGTCAGATCACACTGCTAGCTAACGTCTGCCTTGTCATCTACCAGGACCTCTAGGTCTTTTTCCAGCAGCTCTACTCCCCAGCCTCCAGCATTGCCGCTAAGGTCTTTCTATGAAAACAGAGATACAAGTTCCTTAGTACCTGCACACTGAGTTATCTCATATGGTTACATTCAACACCAATTCTAAATTTTGACCCAGAAATACTGATTTTCTCTCTAATTTTCCATAAGAACATCACTGATAAAATACAGCAACTGTTTACAGACATGGAGTATTCTAACCTGGCTACTTGTCTCCAAGTTTTATGTGTTGCAGCAAAACTTAATACAGGGAAATGCAGACTATGATTCTATAACTCTTGATTGTATTCAGTGTCTTCGCTTCATTCCACTCGGATGTATTCCATTGATGTGGGTTCTGTAACCCCCAAAATACTGGAATCATATAACTTTGCTTTTGAAGAATAACAGTCTCAAGCATCGTTATAGTGACACATATACAGAGGCCTGAAAATATATATATATGTTTTTCTTACTGGTTTTCAGTTAATATATATATAAAAAAACCCCCTCATTTGCAATCCACTTCTAGAAGCATACAGTGCCCAAGTATTGCAGTATGGAGAGTCACTAGATACATAAGGGAAGAAAAATAGGTCTCATTTTAAGCCACTGCTACTTGAGAGAAAAGTTGAGGTCTCCTTCTGGAAAAGAAAGCCGCTTATTGACTTCACTTCAGAAAAAAACTTGAGCTGATAAGAATGCAAACATTCCTAACTCCCAGTCATGCAAACAAATCACAGCTCTAACCTGACATAAACCTGAAATTCTCATTCTGTGTCAGTTTTTCAAGTTATTTATAGCTAAAAGAAACAACGCAGAACTGGAAGCTATATTTAGGAAAAGCTGAAAATGTTAAAAATAGAACACAGACATGAATTTGCATTGCCATTAAGCTGCTGGTTTATAATGTCTATGTGACATATTGACAACTTTTTTTTGTGGTTGGCTATTTTTCTTTAGCCTTCTCCCCAGCCCCCACTTCCCTTCTCTCCCTTTTTTTTTTAACATGCATCTTTCTCTATTGCTTCCTCCGTAGCACCGGTAGCTCCAGCTAGTTCATAAATTCCGTTGCTGCCTGCTGCCATGTGATGTGGTCATGCAGAAAGTATTTCACAGGAAAAAGTGTTAGCTAGCTAGAGGCAGTATTGTCGATCGTTACTTGGAACTGCAGCCGCTGCTATGTGACTATGTATTCATTTCATGCATTATAACACCCAATGTACATGACAAAACGTTGAATATAAAGTTAATTCACAAACTAGAGTAGCTGGTGTTGTTGAAGCTGTATAGAAAATACATATTCTTATTCTTCCTCCTTTTCCAGGGCTTTCTAGCAAGTCAGAAATGGTTCAGGTTCAACATTGCTTAATTTCACCATTTATTTTACATTTATTTAGTGAATTAAAATTTGAAAAATGCTTTGATGTTCTTTGCTGGGAGATGCTATGTCATTTTACTATTTCTCTTTGCGTTCAAGCAACTGTAAACATTCACAATGATAAATCCTTTAAGTTGGACATAGCAAAAATTTCTAAAGATTAGAATAAAATTTTATACTTTTCAGAAACAAACACCAAAAATACAAATACCGTCTTTAAACTATTTTGTATTTTTAAGCAAGTGTGTATGGAGGCTTGTTCAAAGTTGTTGTTTTAGTGGTGCATCATTGTGTAAAAATATATTTTAAGGAGGAAGCAGATCCTGCATCGAAATAGGACATGAAATTCAAGTGTATGTGACAAAAAGCAGGTATCTTTAAAAATATGGATAAAAAATTTACTGCATATATAAACATACATATTATAAACACCACGAACCAAATGGGTAAAACCTAAGAAACATATGAAGCAGATTATGCATTCGCACAGCAAATTCCTATTCTAAAAAAAGTAACATGGCCACAAAACCAACCAAGCTAATGACACAGTTGAAAGGGAAAAAATATGGTCTTGAGCACACAGAAAAGTTATCTACCTCATAAGTATTCCTTTTTCATAGTTCCTTATTCCAAATCAGGAACAAATATATTAGCTTGGCTTTAGACAACCCTGCAATAAAACTGAAGAGGAGTAATCTACTACTAATGGCAGTAAATGGCATTCTTTTACTCTAGTATGGTTTCCACAAGAGCACAGATGTTTCTCCTGAGTAGAGAAGATATGCAACAAAGACCCCACACAACCATTTTCAGATGAAGATACAGTTCCCGGAATACAATCTTAATGCAGAAGACAATTAGAGAGAATTAAACCTCATTTGCATGCAATATTAATTCAGCCTTGTCCTGTGCAGCTACAGGAATATCTAGATTAATTATTTCTTCTTCATTCTGTATGAATGCCTGTAGTATACTGAGAAAAAAGATAGGATTAAAAATAAACAAAAAGTACTCTGGAGGAAAGAACAGCTTCAGTGGACCTCCCTATTTAGAGTAAGAATATTGCTAGGTGACAGCTGTTTAGCTTATGTGATGTGCATTAGGGATACGATGGGTAAAATTCCATTAAAAGCTTTGGTCACAAACATTTTAATTCCACGACTAAATAGCATTAATATCTCTTTGCCATTTGCCCCATTTATGTTCACCTTCTGTTAACATTCAAGTAGTCCACTGATGTAGAAACAATATCTGCAGATGGTGAATTTTGAAGTGATCCTGAAGAATCTCGTAGTTGTGTCACAACTTTTTCATCAGTCTCATGTGAACAATATTTACAAATACAAGGGAGCAGAATTCTCAAGGACACATTTGTTGAAAACATATAAAAACACAGTAAAGATTATATTTTTAAAGACATTCTGCACACGATGAGTATCACGTATAATAGCTAAATTTTCATTATTACATGGGCACGTATATGTATATATTTAGATACAACTTCAATGAGCCCAACTGCAGTCAAATTAATACGCTCAATACGATACCAAACACACGTTACTAACCTGTAACACTGAGCACTAACACTCAGATTTCGTAGAGTTTTCATCTAAATTTGCTTGTGGCAGGATCTAATTTATAGAGATAAGCCTCATTATTATTTAATAACCTGTTTCCTGGAAAGTAATTTCATACTTACTACGTCACCTGCTCTACAAAATATGAGTTTAAAATGCATTAACCCAGTTGGGTTTTAATCTACAGCTCATTTATGAGAATATAAAAGTAGAATATTTCTGATTTTATGGTTCTTCTGTGTCGACTAAAAATTACACATTAATTTCAGAAGACAATGTTTCTTTGGGTGGAATAAAACAAAGAGAGAGAATCATACACAAGAAACTTTCTGTTGCTACAAGCAACCAAAAAAAGCCCTTAAAAAGGGACACGGAACAAATAATATTAACAAGATATTAACAAATGTTAACTACAGTACGTTCTACCTCCATAATTTATAAAAAAAATAAATAAAATCCCTACCATATAAATAATTATAAATGTAAATCAATTTAGAGATATCTATTCTTTGTGTCAGATAATAATGAATTAGTAAGAACTGTAATTAAAAATATTCTAATAGGAATTGCTAAAATCAGAAGACAAGGCATAAGGAGGCTGTACAATAATTTACTGGCCATTAATGAGTTCAACTTTATATTTATGTCTTAAAACATATCTCATGCTTTTCCATGAAGATTTTTTTTGCTTATGTTTTGTACCTCACAACTTCTGGCAACAGGGAACTGTTGTTCTACCACTTCTATTTGATTTTTCAAATTGTCAAAGAAAGAAAGCTTCAGACTAAGAGAATCTTGACTGAATGTAGAAAATACAGGTTCAACCTGTATATTCAACCTGAAATACCTGTCCAACCAAATTAGCCAAGAAGAATAACAAATGCTACTCACTTTGTGGATCCTTTTTGTGTACTCACACTCTGTAAAAATAAGACCGGGGGTAGAGGGGAAGAAGAAAATAACCACCAAACTTTCTGTAAAAAGTTCATATTGAGATTTTTCAGCTAAATCCAGAGGGATATTTACTACACAAAAGCTAGCAGATATGTAATCGATATTCCAGTACACTGCCTTCTTGTGATAAATTATTAACAGCTGAGGGAGAGATTGTCTTCTTAAATGTAAATAACTTTAATGATAAAAACCTGGTTGAAACATTGATCCTCCACCTACTATCTGAACTACCTGAAAAAGCCTCATGTCTCTGTCAGGCCTCCAGGGTGAAGGATGTTCTGTTGCCTGCGGTGGCGTTACCTACATTTGTCAGTTGAGTAAAAAAGTACTTCTGGGACAAAACAAAGGCTCTTCACGAAGATTATAGATAAATATAAATGTCACATTTATTTATATTAGAATAGATTTTCTAAAAAAAGCCTATGGGTATGCATACATTCTCACCTTGAAGGATTCACCACCTCCTTTACCAGCACATGTATCACTGTAATGGAGCATTCATAAGCCTGCTATAATGATTAGCAAAGCCCCTTTTCTGTAGAAAGAAAAGGACACTTTGATATATAGAGATACAGACACACACATTGGAGTCCGGTTCTTGTCTCCTGTATCTTCTCCTATTCCTGAATTCAAAAGCTTTGGTAGCATACTACGATGGATTAACCTTGGCCAGCAGCCAGACTCCTGCCCAGTCACTCGCTATATCCTTAACAAGAAGGGGAAGAAAATAAGATGGAAAAAAGCTGGTGGGTCAAGATAAAGCAGGGAGATCACTTACCAGTTGTAGGCAGAACAGACTCGATGTGGGGGAAAGAAACTGTTCATTGCCAATTAAAACAGATTTGATTAGAGACAAAAAAAGAAACAAAAAAAATAAATTAAAACCTTCTTCCTCCCCCCCCTCCCCACCTCGCCTCTTTTCCGGACTCCACTTTATTCCTTCAT
Source organism: Cuculus canorus (assembly GCF_017976375.1). NCBI lineage: Eukaryota > Metazoa > Chordata > Aves > Cuculiformes > Cuculidae > Cuculus > Cuculus canorus. The sequence continues at coordinate 4,766,819 of NC_071415.1, read as the reverse complement.
TTCTGACTCCTTTGTGCATCCTGAATCGCACAAGGAGATGGGGAATGGGAGGCTGTGGTCAGCTTTCTCTGCTGCTCCTTCCTCCTCACGCTTCAGCCCTGGTCCAGCGTGGGCCGTTCCCATGGGCCGCAGTCTTTCAGGGAAAAAAAAATCTGCTCCTATACGGTTCTCCATAGGCTGCAGCCTCCCTTAGGAAAATCTATGTTAGTGTGGGCTCCCCCCAGGCCATAGTTCTTTCAGTAACTATCCACCTGATATCACGTGAGGTCCTCCATGCTCTGTGAGGAACTTGCTGCTCCACCATTGGCTCCCGATGGACTGCAGAGGAATCTCTGCTCCGAGCAGCTGAAGTGCATCTTTCCCCTCTTCCTTCTCTGACCTTGGGGTTCACGGTGGCCTCCTGTGGGCTCAATGTATGCAGCTCTTGACCTCTTCCCACAGAGGCCACTCCTGCATCTCCCCAATGCCAACACCTGAACGTGGACACCCAATACAATTCTGAACGCTATCCAAGAACTCTGAAGACTAAATGAACACTGATGGTTTGGCATTTTTTCCTCTGTTTTTTTTTTTGTTTGTTTGTTTTGGGATTTGTTGATTTGGGGGGTGAGGAGGGTGGGGGTGGTGTGTTTTGGTTGTTTTTTTTTTTCCCAAGAGAAGATACTATAAGGTCATTGAAAATTGTAAAGTCACAGGTGATCAGAAAAGCAGAGGTTTGTATTACCTTCCAGTTCACTTTGCACACAGATCTAAAGCAGATATCTGACGGTAACAGTTCTACCTTCTGTTATGGTTTAAGTGCAAAAGTGCCATGTTTGAAAACGTTCTTCTACAAATGGAATTCTCCCAAGGAACTAACTGCAATCATCATGATGAGCCTATAAAGCCCACTGCTAGAAAGTTTGTAGAAGTCTACCTGTACCTGCAATGGAGAAGCAGAAGATCCTGGGAGCAAGAATGGCAAATTACTCAGATGAGTATAACGTGTGTTTATTCCCTCAGTGATGTAAGAGTTTTTATGGTTACAGATCAGATCTAGTGTTAAACAGTTACTATTTTTGGAAGAAAGAATTCCTCTTTCAACCTACATTAATGACCCAACAACAAACCATTTATCAGATCAGTACTGTTACCGCATTGTTAACATTTCCGGAAGACAAGATCAAGCCTTGGACATTTACAATCTACTCTTCATATATCAGCAACTTCTACATGGTAACACTAGGAAAAATTCACAGGAGATTTGGGAAACTATCCTAAGAACATGTAATAACTCTGACAACCTTATAGACAGTAAATTATTTATTCCCATTGAAATCAGGACTCATTTTCTTCACAACAGACAGGAAACCCAGCAATGGCAAAATGAATAAATCGGACACAGAAAAGACTAGAAAATGTTTGAGAGTTCAAAATGATCCCACCTTCTTTAAGCAGAGTAAAGTTTTCTCAAACAAAAGCTAAAAGCTGAACAGATGATACAAATTATGAGGAAAATGCTGTATCCAAGGTAATTCTCATTGCAGAATGATAAAATACTACACTGTAGTAAATCAATATGCTGGGGAGATTCAGTGAGTTTTATTCATATCAAAATAGGAATCTGTCCATCGATGAGTCTGCATCACTCAGAACTCAATATTACCTTACATATGAGAACAAAATAAGGATAAATTATTTCATTTGACAAAAGTAAAGAATTTTAATTTTCATTTCATGTTAAGGCTCTTGAATTACAGTAAATTACTTTGAAGAAGGTAATTCTGTAGTCAATGGAAAGACAGAACAAAATAGCTATGCATGTCATATATAGCTACGTGCCACACATCTCTGCATGGGCAACATAAGAATGACCTCTTTGCACACGCAGAGGGGAGGCTGAGTCGTTCTAGAGGCAGTGCACCATTAACAGGGTTAATGGGGAGCGTTCTCCTCCTTTGTGTTGTACAGTACAGGACAGCAAGCCCAAGGTAACTCTGCTTTCTCTGTAGTGGAGAGTACAGATATTTTCTCCCCTTCCTATAGTGATTTTTCCCCATGAAGGGCCCTTTGAAGCATGAAGTAAGCACCATGCTAATTCTTTGTAATTTTGTTTTGGTTTGCCCTTTAAAACTAAAATTCTGTGCATTGTAACAAGCTAATTTCTGACCCCAGTCCTCATGTTTTAATGTGTAATTCAAATTGTTTTCAGGAAAGCATACAACAGGCTGATATTTAATACATTATACAGTGCCTGTTCAATAGCCCCACTAAAATCACCCTTTTTCACCCCTTTTTAATGGTTTTTAATCTGTTCTGTTTTATTTCATGCTTACATAGGTAAAAGAAAATGAAGAATGACTTCCATCAGAAAGTTAAATAAAAATTAAGTACCAGCGGCAGTCATTATTAAAAAAAAGTCATTGCATTTCACGGATTCTGTGAATTTTTTGTGAGTTACAACAGCAACTTCATAGTATCACCTAATATAATATTTATGTAGATTTCTGCTCCCCAGAGGACACCAATAGGCTTAAAAACTGATACACAAATTGTCAAACATTAAATACATCAGAAAAAAAAAATCTTATAAGGGAAAAAGGACACAGCATCACTGTACCTAACCTGAGAAAAGGAAGCAAAAAACCATCTTTGAACGGTATCCTTTTTGTTACAATTAGAGGCTTCTTACACATGATAAAGGTCATATTGGTATACCATGGAATTAAAAAGCACACTGTCCCAGTGAGCCGGTGTCAGTTCTTCGTCTATCATATGACAATAATGACAAACAACAGCCAAAGCCTCAATAAAACCAGTTGGCAAAACTTTAAATAAAGAAAGTTTGGTCAATTTTGTCCCCCTGAAGATATGACTACGTAACATGAACATATCACTTAAGGATTACAGTTAGGAGAACACTCAAAGACATAGACTTCCACTGATATTGGAATGGTGTTCATTTTAATACGGAAAATACGGTATGCTTTTCAGGGTAGGTCCTGATTTTAAAAGTATATAAAGAAAATTGCTGTGACGACGTATACTGTGGTTTACAATTTATGTTACTTTCAAAAAGATTCACAGGATTAGGAAGAAGCCCCTGTAAAAGAGGAAAGAGAGGGCCTTCCTTGCTGTTGGAACGGGTCCAGAGGAGGCTACAAGGATGATCGGAGGGCTGGAGCACCTCCGATCCAAGGACAGGCTGAGAGAGTTGGGGTTGTTCAGCCTGGAGAAGAGAAGGCTCCCAGGAGACCTTGGAGCAACCTTCCAGTACCTGAAGGGGCTCCAAGAAAGCTGGAGAGGGACTGTTCACAAAGGCTTGTGGTGATAGGACCAGGGTGAATGGGTATAAACCAGAGAGGGGCAGGTTTAGACTGAACATAAGGAGGAATTTCTTCACCGTGAGAGTGGTGAGACAGTGGCCCAGGTTGCCCAGGGAAGCTGTGGCTGCCCCATCCCTGGAGGTGTTCCAGGCCAGGTTGGATGGGGCTTGGAGCCCCTGATCCAGTGGGAGGTGTCCCTGCTCATGGCAGAGGGTGGAACTAGATGAGCTTAAAGGTCCCTTCCAACCCAAACTATTCTATGATTCCTTCAGGTGCTACCAAGTACGCCTGCCGGATGGTTCCAAGTTCAGAATGGGTAGGCAGAGCATGACAGCAGAGAACCGTCCCCTCAGCGCCAGAAAAATCACAGTGATGAGTGAGAAGCAGTCAGAACGATCTCTGTGATGAACAGAGAACTGCACAAGGGTTAAAGGGAAGACTTTGCCACAACTTAGAAAGCCACCAGCTGAAACCAAGTCTGTAAGCAAGGACCTGCCCCTAAGGACACAGTACGCAGGAGAAGAGCTGTATATAAACCCCTTTTATTTATTACTTGTTTGCTCTGAATCTACTGCTCAAAACCCTAAGTATTGTAGCTTTAGTTCTAATAGAACCTGTCATTTAAAATAAGTAAAAAGCCTTTTAGCTTTCTTTGGGGAGTGCTCTATAAGAAGGTCTATTTAAATTCACTTAAAAGATGCAGCTGACTCAGGGTCTCATTATGTAAGTGTATGATCATATCATTGACAGCTAAAAAGGAGCAAAATAGGATGGGAAAACCAATCAGCCTGTCATCATTTATTGCAACATTGAAGGCATACACACAGTATCAGAACAGATTAATTAATTCTCAAGTAAGCAGGATAATTCTCAGTCTGATGTATAGATTGTTTGTCCAAACACCAAACATTGCTAAGATTTTCATGTGTGAAGCAAAGAGAGAATATGACTTTGTTGTTTCCAACAAAATGAAGCAAAACCCCTCCAAATAGTTACCTGCAGGTCAGAAGTCTGATTTCAGGAGCGTGCAAGCCAAACTGCATTAACCTTCCAGAGCTCAACTCTTTTGACTATTCTATTTGTAGATAAAATTAAAAAGGCAAAGATCCTTTTCGGTATAGAAGCAGGAAATTTAGCCCTGCCCCAGTGCAGAAAACACATTGCAAAGGTCTGCTGCTAATGTAGTGCAAACCATAATGAAATATCATTGAGAAAAGGTTGACTGTTAGATTTCTAGGTTTGTTTTTTTTTTTTTTTGCTTACTTACAAAATTACTTTTAAGGCCACAAATGGGAGTTGGCATTCCAATTCATAGAAGAATTCTTTCTAAGTTGAAATATGCAGCAGAATTTTGTCATTGTCATTGTCCTCCCAGCTTCTCTTGCAATTTGTACTCTGACTGGTAAATAGGGTATAAAATGGTAGTTGTTCCAATAAGTTGAATTTTATGCTTCATATGGAACTGCAGTCATTTTGGGAGTCAGTATAGTCTCTTCTACTGAGAAATCTCAGAGCCACAACAATATTTTTCCAGGACGGTGGAGCAGGGACTCCCACACCTAACTCTTCCCTATGGATACAAATTTTTCTTTTCTTCTTAATGGACTGAAAAATACAGAATGTGAAATTTGTCTTCAGAAACTTATTTGAAAATACTATTATGCGCATTTGCAAATACACACCTTTGGGCACAGGAGTGCCAAGTCTTCTCATGTGTAACACTTGTCACATAAAGCAGTCTCTCTAAATAGAACGAAACAACTCTAAGAAGTCACTTAGGCTACCAAACACAGAAACCTATTCATGTAACTTGCTAAATAAATACTTTATAGAGTATACAGAAACAGAGAATTATCTGCTGCAGTACAGTTCACACGCATTCAAGCAACAATAAATGTGGAATAAGAAAATACTGCCAAGATAACAAACATTCGGTACTTATCATAACCTAATATTAAATAAATAGGGGATTTTTTCCAACCAATATTCTTGTTCTATAGATATGTATATACATATACAAACACGTAGTAACTTTTTTTTTAATGTAGGTCAGGACAAGAGGAGCCTCAGCTTTTCATATTGGAATTAATTCAAATAAGTGAATCCTTTGAACAAAATAGTATAGCTACGGGAAATCCCCTGAAACAATCATTTGTAACTATTTTTCTCTGTACTTCATAAATAATGAATAGTAAAAAAGAAAAACAATCCACCAGTATGACATTTTTTTTTCATGCACTAGTTATCCAAGCAGGCTACAAGAGCCTCCAAATATGAGGAAAGCTGAGGTGGCGAGTGCTTTGGGTTTCTGGAAGAAATTAAATTATTTTGACACCTTGCAGTTGTTTTTCCCTTGCAGCTGCATTTTTAATCCTTCTGAAGAAAAGCCATGTTTTGCAAGTAAGTGGAACAGTTTATGAAACTGTTTGGAATACAAAACCATTATTACTTTAAGCTAATGTAATAAAGATGCTTCTTCTCACAAGTAACCATCTACTTATTTATTTATTTTTTGTTACAGATTTCTACCCAGAACACTTCTTCACAATCTGGCCAGGTAATTCAATATGCTTCTATAAATAATTATGAGCAACTTAATTTTAAAAAAAAGGACTGTAAAAGAGAAACTGTCTCACCCATACTAGATTCACAAATGTAAGAAACAATTTGCCTGAAAATCTGTAGTTTTCTCTTTTTTTTCACGGAAAATTTTACAAGCCTGGGGAAACAAGGTCATTAGGAAGTGAATATAAAACTATTAGATATATTTACCTTAGACTTCGTGTTCTTCAAGCAGGTAATTTGGATAATCTTTTAATAATCACAATGCAACGCTACCAAAAGAGGTTCTATTTCTTTCTAACAACTACATCCCATTAGATAGTTTAAAGAATAAATGGTGTTGCAGTATAAAATGTAACAGTACAACAGACAAAACAAAAATCACAAGAGGTTAATATAGGAAAGAAGGATATTAGGAATGCCATTACTCTTGGTGGGAACTGGTCAAGGTGCTCAGCTTCACATTGTCACTTCCTATGAAAACTATATTTGTGGATATATCTATAATTCCATGTCTAACCCAAAGCCACGCTAAGACATATTAAGTGATACTACAATTGAATGTCGTTTGCTGAATCTCTGGAGTTTCTTTTGGACAATTCCTACCACAATATCTCAGGTTAAATTATAAAGTCTGATGAGATCAGTCCACCAAGATACACTTCAACAGCTTACATTAGAAAGAGAATTTCACCATTTGAGAAAATTGGACGCAAAACCTCTTAACCTGTTTTTACAGCACTATATACTCAAACTGCAATTATTTGTGTTGATTCTTCCGTTAGTGCTGTCCATTATAGCTGCAAACCACCGTCACTAGACCTACTAGTGCCGAAGCAGTACACTCTTCATCCTGAAGATCCACTGAATGAACCCATCAAGGCTAAAAACATGGATCTTTCTAAGAAAACTCCTACCAGATCTAGGACTTGGGAGCTAACACTGAGTCTTAAATTTCCTCCTCAGAAGTTAAATACAGGCCCACATACTCTTGGATCCCATCAGAAAATTGGGCTGTCCCACAGCCACAGTGGGCTGTCGGCGAGCCTGCCACCCCCACACCTTGGCGGCGTTCACAGAGGGCCACGCTTAGAGCGGCACAGAAGCCTCCAATTGCTCAAACAACCTTCCAGTCATATTTTCTCTCACAATCCAGTTCTTGGCAGGACATAAAGTAAGAGGGAGCTTCCACCACTAACCATACACAGACACTCAAAACGAAGAAAGAACACCACCACCACCAAAACCACCCACCCTCGAATTATGTGCTGGAATTCCTGGGGGAATTTAGTCTTCTCTACATCCATTATTGCTACTGCTTTCTATGCATATATTTGAAAAAGATGAATGAAACAAGGTTTTCTGAAACAAATAAACGGCATAACATGGTAAAGAAGAATAAATGGCTTCAGGTTTTCTCAGCGATGAAGCAATCAGATAAGTTATTTTTATGCATGCAATCGGCAGAGCAAGTTCAAATATTGTTTTGCACACTGTAGCTTTTTAGTGGTCAGATAATTAAGTGTTAATTGTGAGAGTGGGAAATGACTTAGCAGGTGTATAAAAAGCAGAGTAAAAACCTAACAGAAGGGCGAAATAATGAAGGAGAGCTATCGTGCCTCGGAGAGGGAGATGCGAAAACCTGGTAATGTGGAGAACCGATAAGACGCTAAACCACAAAATAACAGTGATCTTTTCGAAATGAGGTTATTATTTACTGACCCTTGACCAGACTTGATTCTGGTTAACTTTTAATACAAATGTTAAAATTATGTGCAGACACAATTTTAAACTGTATTTTGGGATTTTTTTTTCCCCCCTTGTCTTTAGCAATGTATTTTCTTTAATGCCTACTTACAACAAGGCATAGCACTGGGAATTTTCAACAAAGACTGCCAAAAATAAAAATCAATAACTTCGAAAGTCCAGTTTACTATAATTTCCCTTATATACATCATAAAAATATTTTAAAACATGCTTTTGACAACAGTACATCTTGAATTAGTCTGGTGTGGTACATAGTGCACAGTAAAGTTTCACCAGGTGGGAGATACTGAGAAAGTTTAGGAACAAGACAAACCAGAGGAGCCAGCTCATGTGCTATTTCCTTCCACATGATATATCCTTTTAATTTTACATTCTCACTACTGAGATTTATCCTGCTTTTCAATCTTTGCTCTCTTAGCCTACTGCAGTCTTCCTACATGCAATTTACTGATTGTCACTTCACTTGCATGAATGTAACATCATTAACTCCACTTGACACACCTCTGACTTATAACAACACTTAAACAACTTTAGAATCAATTCCATTATCTCCATCATTCAGGAAACTCAGAAGGAAAGTGAAGCCTACATGAATGAATAACCTCAATGTTAAATGGACTCATGCTATAAAAAGCATAATTTAAGTGTCAAAACAGCAAATGCGTCCAGTTTGAGATTTAGTACTTACACTCCTTCAGCTGGCAATTTCATACACTAGATGCCAACAGAATCTGAATAACAGCTCTGCTCACGACACTTACTGCCACCAAGTCTCTATCATCAACACACTTTTAGAAAGGCTGCAAGCATTTAATACGCATTCCTTTGGAAGACGTAAAGAAACCACATCTTATATTCATTTTATGTAGCTGCATTGCTACACTACCAGTATACAACTTGACGTTGCTTTACATCTCAGAGGATGCATTATCACAGTCACAGACTGGCTGAGGATAGAAGGGACATCTGGAAGCCCTGTAGTCCAACCCCAGCCTTGTCACCAGGGGCCCTGTCCCACGCAGCAGTGGGCCTAAATTTCCCAAGTCTTCCTTCGGCCACTTAGGGATTTAAAGAAGCCCTTCTTTTTGCCTTTGAAATCCCTTGCCAAATTCAGCTCCAAGTGGGCTTTGGCTTTTCTAACCACAATTCTGTATGTCTGGACAGTGTCTCCGCATTATTCCCTGTCCCTGCTTTCACCTGCTCTATACATCTTTTTTTGTGCTTGTGTTTTGCCAGGAGCAACTCGTTCATCCATGCATTACTCCCTGCTCACTGGGATGGACCGCTTTGGGACTGGAGGAGGAGATCCGTTCATATTAGACAGCTTTCTTGGCCTCTCCTCCCTCCAGGGTATATTCCCATGGGACTCTTCCAAGCAAATCCTTCTTTGGAAGAAGCCAAAGTCTGATTTCTGGAAGTCCAGGGCGGTGATCCCGCTTTTTGCCCTGCTCACTCTCCCTAGGATCCTCCTGGTCACTGCAGCCAAGCATACCTTCAACCTTCATGTGCCAAACAAGCCCTTCCTTGCTCGTGAGTGTGAGGCGTAGTAGAGCATCCCTCCTTGTCAGATATTCCATCAACTTGGTTCCTTTACCCTGTTGTGTCCTCTATCCCAGAATATTTCCCATAGAGGAAAGTTATAGTACACCACTTCATCAGTAAGTCCAACATAATATCTTCGCTGGACAGTCTCAGTCAGAAACTCCTCTGCCTTGTCTCCAACAGCATACCAATCTCCAGGGGAAGAAGTCACAGAGAGTAGTTACTGAATTCAGGAGCAAAGAAGAACTGGTAGTCTACAGATTAGAGTTTTGGATTGGCTTGACCTGGGTATCTTGGAAGGAAAAAACAGTACATGAAGTTTTTCTGGGACTGTAAACTGCTGATACATATGTTCCTCATGTGTATTATTATTTACAGAAGTGCAAGATCATACTTGCAAGCTTATCCTCGTTTGATAGACTTAAAAGGTAATTTTCACTACTATGACCACGTGTTTCCTGAAATCTGCAGCGATCTGACCTGTGGAAGTTATTTAAAATGTCTGAAATCTCCTCTCCTCATACTCATCTGGTCCAGAGAAATAACAATATGATTTCATAAACCTTATTTCCCCAAAAAGCTGTGCTGCATTCAGAACAGAACAAAATCAAACCATTAACACAAAACCAAGCAAATACAAAGGTTTAACTTTCATATGGAAATAACAGAACATCAGGAAACAAATTATTTATCAAATGGGAGAGCTGGCTGCGAGAGCATACAAAAAATTCTTGCAAAACTGAGATTAAATTTTGCCACTTAAGACAAACACCATCCAGCTGCATTTCCTAAAGATAATGATATCATCCCTGGAGAGAACAGTTCAAGGTTGACACTGATATATTAAATAACTCTGGAGTGTGTTAGAAGCTGCAGAGTGCGAAGATTCCTGCTGTCTTTTAGTTACACAACTCTCATCACCGCGGTGAAAAGCTTCTCCGTTTTCACTATGATTAATAAAGAAAAACTTGTTCCCTTGCATCTTTTACTAAGTATATGTCAAAGGCCTACTATGAAAGGGCAATGATTTATAGCCAAAAGCTGCAAAAAAAAACCCACAAAAAACCAAAGAAAAAAAAGTAAGCGTCTTGACCTGTTCAAGTAGAGGATCAGAAGAGTGACTTTATATACATTTCAGTGAGGAAAAGGAGAAATTACACAGTGGATTTTAAAATCTTTCCCAAATTATAAAGGACTGTCTCCTGGTATTTCTACTGAATTCAGTCTTTGAGTTTAAACATTTCATGTGCTTCTCACAGTCAATAAAGTGCAACCAATAAAACTGTACTGAACTTAATTTTGCTTATATGCTGCAGTTCAGATATCGGCTCAGGTCTGTTCAGAATTATCTAATGTAATTAAAAACAGATCTCTGAATAGAACTATTCCAAACAGGGCAAAGTGATGGCTATGCCCTATTTTAATGGCATTCAAGGTTGCAGTCATAAATCTTTGGATCAAAGATTCCAGAAAATGAAGAAATCCTCTTGCCAAATCAGTAATGAATTTCTGTGAAGACAAGGGATTTACTGTTCCTGTAGAGAGATTGCATTCCTTTTGCTCTGTATATTCTTCTACAAGGAGCGATTGCTACATGTTGAAAGATAAACAGCTAGATCGACAGAATGGTGATGCGATTTAAATTCCCACGTTCAAATGGAAACGTAGGGGTCTTTTTCTGAGTGGTTGTGTATTTCTAGTCTTCTAATAAGGTTTCCAAGACCCTGAAGGAAAAAAAAAAAAAACAACAAAACCCTTAATTCTTAAAAAGAAACAGAACTGTCCTTGGTTGTTCTATCAGTGACAGAGTTTGTAGACTGACATGGGTAAATAATCAACCCCTCCATGGGTTTTTGGTAGTTAAATGGACATTACAAAGTCTAGGGGGCCACTGTCAGGTAGTACAAAATTGCGTGCTTTCCTCTGGCAGATAGAAAGCCCTGTCTCTTCTCCCACACTCTTAGATAAAAATCACCGTGCATATGCACATATACAGAAGCAGATCTCTGTTCTTCTTGCCTAGGACTAATTTGGGAGGTATCTCATTTCTCAGGAAAAATAAGAGGAATGAGAAATAGTACAACGTAATAAATAACTATCATGGGTAACGGGCATAAATTGCATGGCTTACCACATCCATGTCTGAGCATGTAATAAATGCTTTATATTGGGCACGAGCGAATGTATTTACACGAGTGCCCGAGCAGTTCATGTTTGACTGGTCAGTCAGTTCACATACGAGCACCCTCGTAGCTCTTGCAAAAGTGTTTAATCACTGAATGCATGTGTGCCCAGGTAATTTATGCATGACTGCCCAGCTACCTTATGCATGAATAGCAGTCAGTTCATGCATGGGCACACAATCAGTTAGCATACGTGCTGGGCATACGTTGCAGGGGTTAGGTAGCCAGTCCCAGTTGGATCCAAACGGCTCCGACACCAGCATAAGCAAGCTACAGAAGTTCAGCTAGTCAGAGAAGCACACAGCAGTTTGGCTCAGAGAGATCTAGAGAGAGCGCTGGCTGCGAGGGGAAATGTGCTGGGAGACACCGGAGAAGATTCACGGCAGTCAAGGCAGCTGAAGAAACAGCCGCTGAAGCTGGAAAAGCGAGACATCTTTGCTAAGCTCTTCCAGTTTTAAAAACTAATTACTCCAAATGAAGCAGAACAGCTGTGGGCTCCGTGTCTCCCGCATCTTGGCTGTTTCCTTAATAATTCTGCTCTAGTCTTTTTGTCCTTCACTAACGCATTCTCTCTCACACTGACACATCATCAGGGTGAAAAATAATAGTAAATATTTCAGTCTTACTTCTGACCTCTTCAGCTACCATTAACAGTCAGCCAGGCAGAATACAGCTCAGGAAAGCTAACAAAAGTCAGCCAATACTCCAGCTTTTAGCATGACAGTAAACTTTATGGTTTTTGGAAGACAAATACTGCAGGTGTAATGCTACAAATAAATGCCTGATAGGAATAAGTGAATCCAAAATGTTCCAGTCAAAAAACACCTAGGAGCATAAACTTGAAATTGGTTTGTTGCATCCCTGCTTCTGTACCAGCATCACATAAAACATAATCCTTATAATTTCAGCTGTTAGAAGAAAAGTCAGAATTGTAGTCACACAGCAAGTGTGCACACATATAAGTATGTACACACACACACACACTTAAATGCTTCCAGTCCTTTTTGACAAAGCACACTCACAACACAATACATGCATTGGTTAGCCAGCATAGCGTTAGTTATTCAAAACAGTAATGCACAACAATTTAAGAAGTCTTTGATGTTTCATTTATAAAGCTGCACAGACACAAACTACAGAGCACCAACAGCTCAGTGTTTCAGCAATGCAATTATGCCCCATGCAGCGACTGCACGCATGCCACCATCTCCTATTTTAGTCACGATGGACTCTGCAATATGCTATCAGATACTTAACTACTGGTTGCCCACGTACTTCCTACGTGGAGATCTCTCTAGTGTGCTAATTAGTTCAGACCGTAGCTGCCAAAATAAAATGACATAAAAGAGACTAATGCATCATAAATAACCCACTGAGTAAAGCGAGAAAACATCTGTTAAAGAGCTTTGCACATTCATTCGCTTATTGTGGGGATATAAAGTAAAGAATAAAAGAAAAAGCAAAACATTTAAAAAGCAGGGAATAGACATCCATTTCTCCCTCTGTTCTGGAACTGGAATATTTTGGTTTGGTAGATAGCTTCCTTTTTCTGCATAGCAGGTCCAAATCTGGGCTCATTCGCACACAACAGTGACAATGGGGTGTGGTCTTTTGGTGACATACATGGAGAAAAAGGATGGTAATTTTCACTGAGCTTCATACCCATTCCATTACAGAGAGTGGGAAAAAGTTTCTCTTCTCAGCATATAAGGCTAGGAAACCCCAACACCCAAAAGGCAGCTGTCCTGGCTATAACACCAATAGCATAGATTTACACCATCAGTTACTCAGCCAGCCTGAGGAGGACAAACCCTGTCCCATATTAAAGCTGTCTGAAGTATCTATTCAACAGGGTGCAACTGAGACTACAGAACTTCCATGTAACAAATTAGTAAAATAACCTGAGCCAAATGAGTGAGTATAGGGTCATAATTGATAAAGCAGTCAAGGATCCTGCTGTATGATGACATACAATGCATTTCTGAGTAATTATGACATCTTTAATTTTGTAACAACAGATTGTTTTAAAACAAATGTTAAGCAGCACTTTTGATTTCAAGAGTTCTGCAGCATTATTGTTTATTACTGAATAGCTCGCTGGCTTTGCTGAGATGGCTGCTTTATACAGGCGGCTGAAGTGCTTCCTACTAGCAACAGCCTCAAATCTAGGAAAAAACACTCTATTGTCAATGCAAAATAACAAAAAAATACCATAAAAGTCTTTCTGGATAAACACTGAGCAGAATAAATGACAAACGCAGGTGTTGCGTCATATTAAATCTCTTGAGCATGGTGTCTTGTGTCTTCCTAAAACACCTTCCTCTGAGTCATAGAATCATAGACTCACCAGGTTGGAAAGGACCCACTGGATCATCGAGTCCAACCATTCCTAATGCTCCCTTAAACCATGTCCCTCAGCACTTCATCCACCCTCTCCTTAAACACCTCCAGGGAAGGTGACTCCACCCCATCCCTGGGCAGCTGTTCCAGTGCCCCATGACTCCTTCTGTGAAGAATTTTTTTTCTGATATCCAGCCTGAACCTCCCCTGACGGAGCTTTAGGCCATTCCCCCCTTGTCCTGTCCCCTGTCACTTGGGAGAAGAGCCCAGCTCCCTCCTCTCCACAACCTCCTTTCAGGCAGTCGTAGAGAGCGATATGGTCTCCCCTCAGCTTCCTCCTCTTCTCCAGGCTAAACAACCCCAGCTCCCTCAGACGCCCCTCCTAAGATTTGTTCTCCAGCCCCTCACCAGCTTTGTTGCTCTAAATTAGTCAATTAGTGTTTGAATCAAAGCGCACCATTTGCTTGGAAAAAATACCCCGTGTTAAAAATTTTGTGGCAGTTTGTTACTCAGACATAACGGAAAGAGTACATGTTGCAGGTGAACAGTCCAGGGAACCTTTCTTAAATTATTGTCAGTTAACACAAAATTCAAATCAGTGATTTGAATACTGAGGAAAAAAAAAACCCACAAACAATTAAACAAACACTCTGGTAAATGCCTTTCTTCCCTCCTTCCCAGGCTCAACTTCAGCCAAATACTTTTCCTTCCCTTTCCTAGCCTCAAATTCCCTTGTTTTCACCACGTTACACTTCATCTCTATCCCTTCAGTGAGTTGAAGAGTGGTGCAGGAGGCTGGGGCTCTACTGCTTTCTCTCTGCCGCTTCTTGCTACTTACTCGTCTTCTGCTTCAGTGTGAATCCTCCCCGTGCTGCAGGACACACAGGGGTGTCTGCACCCTGCCCGGGGTGCCCTGCAGGCCACAGTTCTTCCGGGGTGCGGTTGCCCCGATGCGGGTCCTGCCTGGGTCACAGCCCCTCTAGAGGTACCTCCTCCTGATCTCATTCCAAGAAGCCTTCAGCCATGCCCTCAGCAACGGCTCCTTGCACACTTCTCCTCTCCTTCTGTTCCCCTAACGCTCGCCGGGGTTTCTTGCACCTGTCTGAACAGAGATGCTCCGTGCACATCTCTGCCCCGGCACGTGAACGGCACAGGGCAGCTTCGTGGCCTCCTCCCACACAGGCGCCCTCGCAGCTCCCTCCCAGCAAAACTCTGATTTATCCCCAACACGGAATCTGACGTTAAAGATTCTCTAATGCGTTTCTTACTCAGACACCATAGATACTATGCGCATAAACTGCTGAACAACATATTTAAAGAAAAATGGATAATCCAAGAAGCTGTATTTCTTATGCAGATGTTTATCTTACAATTCATCCTAACGTTTAATTTAGAAAAGAGTGGCATGAGGGATAAACTCAAAGTTCTGTTCATAAATAAGGAATCTGAAGTACTTAAATATAAATTAAACCTATAAATATAAAATGCCAGCCCATTCCAGACTAGCTTAATTCATAAATACTCCTTCCTCCCAATTCATCAACCAGCCTAGAAAGGCCCTAAATGTTTTTGCCACACACTCTAAATACATTTTATAAAAACATTTCTGATCAACTTCCACTGGGTAGCATTTTCAGGCCAGTAAATTCATAAACCTCCCAAAGGCCAACTACACCTTCCACTATTTTTACCATGGTAATTACGAAAAAAAACATGAGAAAGAAAGCTTAAAAAAAAAACAACAAAGCCATACTACAGTTCTACTGTACATTAATTCAAACCTAAGAAACATCAGGGTCCTATAAGAGCTAATGTGTCTCATTGAGTATCGATTCTTTCTGAGCTCCTAAGGATAAAAAGCAATATTCTACTAACCTATATTTTACATACCGTTCAGAAAGCTACTCTGTTTGGGTTTGATTTTTTCTTTGGCTAGGCTTACAGTTTGTTTTTAAACAGTTATATTTTAATTATTTGGTTTTTATCTACACTGGCGTATAGCCCAGATCACAGGCAACGCAGATATTTTCCCATCTTTTCCATTTATTTTCGGATGTTGACTAACGTAAATAGGGAAACATTTCTATTTATTTGCCAAAAGTTATTGCTGCTATTTCAAAACAATCTGATGCATTCAAGTCATAGCAATGCAACACATATTGGACTATCTGATGGCATATTTTTTAACTTAATACTGCAAACATGACAATTAGCAGAGTAATTGTGACGTTATTAAGGATCAATGAATCCATTTACTGAGAGGAAATGAGAAAATAATTCCAGTTGCTCTGATAAGGCTTTTAAAATAATCATACTTGCACAGGAATGGATTCATTTACAGCAATGGGATTTCTGACAAATACTGTGCTCTGTTGAGTTTTGATTACTAATGGTTACAGCTGCTCGCAAAGTAGTGTACACCACCTTCTCGGAGATAAGAAAGAGAAAATACGGCACAAGGGGGAAAAGAAGGGGTTAATAATGCTCTTTTGTCTGAAAGCAGAGTTATTGCTAACGACAGCTAATTAAAAAATTGTCACAAGGCAGCTGGAGCTCCTCGGCCAACAAAGTCAAACAGAACAGTCCTGAATGAAATAAAGGGAAGAAATTCCAACAAAGATATGCCTGCAGTGAACAAGACCGAGAGGAATTATAAACCTACAAGGAAAGAGGCTTGAACAAAAGAGGCCGCTGCTTTGTGTTTTGGACTACAAGCAGGCTCTGACAAAGGTGCTGAGCGAGTCATGTGCTGAGGCCACTGAGATTTCCAACATCTCCAAACACAGGCTGGTGCAAATTTCCTTAGCGAATCAAAGCCATAACCACAACGCAGCGTCCCAACTGGGCCCTGACAAACTCAGGACCTCAGAGCGTTCCTGTTTGACTGGCAATGAGCGTGAGAAGCGCACCGGTCCTGCAAAGTCCCACTGTGAAAGGACCAAGGGTTATTTAGGAAGAAAGGGGATAACTGAGGGTTTTATTGCATTAGCCCAGCTAAAGAAAAAGAGTTCTTGTTGCATTTCTAAGAGTCTGTAAGGCTTGGGCTAGTCAAGAGGGACAACCATGCTTCATTATGCAACCCCAAGCCATTACAGCTTTTGAGATCACCATCAACAGAGCACTTTAGAAATTCACGTTTACGGCTACCACAGGCTTATGATGGCCTTTGTCATCCGTCTCAATAATTCTTTTAACAAACAAGCAGATTCTATGGACCAGAGACTATTTTCCTATAATGCTTTCTCATGTATTGTTTACACTATATATTTTATGAGCTGCAATGTTATTAGAGGGCTCAACAATCTTTGTGTGTCTACAACATAATAGAATACAGTTTTATTATCCCAGTGAGCAAGTATAAATATTTAATTCTTATTTACCACATGACAGTGGGAATTGTTTCAGCCAGTAAATCTTTTTGTTGTTCTACTGTTGCAATATGTACTTTCCGCTGATACACCAGAGCTTGTACAAAACACTCTCAGATACTTCACTGAAAATAAAATATTTGGCAAGTCATTTTTATTTAAAACTTTGCCTCTTCTTCTCACAGTTAACAACAAAGAAAAAATAAGCGGAGGTGTTGCGAGCTTTACTCTTCTTCAATGAATCCAAGAAAAGAGAGACTTAAATCAACCAAGGGAGAGAAGAAAAAGACAAAAAGAAAAGTTAAAAAAACTCAACAGAATAAATACGCATCAGTGTAACCCTGTCATTTCCAAGACTCGTCTTCCTTTCATTCCCACGTAACACAGCAAAATCGTGTCACTGAAGAAGAAATGTGTTCCTTATTTCTGGTGACAGAAGCCTAACCCACCTAGGAAGGTGAAAGAAAGGAGGTGTAGATGATGACTATGAACAGCAGGGATGTGGAGACCACACCTCACACGGGTGGGCAGGCCCAGAGAACCGCACTAAGGAGGGGAGCAAACAACGAGCATCTTCCCCCACCCCATGCTTTTACCAAAGCTTCAACAGCACAGGTAGTCAACCTCAGCTCAGCTAAAGTTTCAGAGCACTAACAGGGATTTTAATATGCTGAACACAGCGCTACTCGGTGCTTCAAGACAACGGATGATTTGGTAGAAATGGTTTTGTTATGCAAAGAAACAAAAAACTGCCACGAGGGATCCCGAGATTGTTTTTAACTGTAGCAAGAAAGCAACATCCAGTGTCAGGTGGGCATTTACCTTCATAGAGAAAGCAGTGACTTGAGAATAGGAGAGCTGGGGATTTTGTTTTTAAGAAATTAAATATTCTGTACATAAAGAAAAGGAGGTTAGTGATTTTCCTCTCAAGTTTAAAAGCCAAAATAACATCGTCTCTAATAAATGTCTTAGGATTCCTAATTTTAGTAAAAAAAAAAAAAAAATAGAAATAGTGGAAAGTTTTACAAAGTTCTATTAATTTCAGTCTGTATATAAACTGAAGAAATTCACCAAGTCTTTTGATATGCTAACAACCAGATTTCCTCTGCCAGATGGGGTATCCAGAGAGACTTAGTCCCTACTGTTATTGTTCATACAGCAAATTATTGTTCTGTTGTCCTAGGAATATGAAAGTGGGAGTTGAAGGTAAAGCCTAATCTAGATGAAACCTCTCACAAAATTAACAACTCCAATTTGTTTATGTTCAAACCCAACATGGAATCAGAATAAGTACTCTTGTAATTCAACTCAAAGTTCCACAGCACTCCTTACAGTATGCTTTTTTGACTAAAAGAAAAAGATGAGCTGTTTTGCCTGGCTTTTGTTTAGGGTTTGGGGTTTTTTTTTTGGGTAGCTTTCAATCCACTGAGCAAATGCAATGAATTTACTAGTCTTATCTACGGGGAAATGTAAAAGTATGATGGCCTGCAGGCAGATAAGACAAAAACCGCTAGAAATCACTAGTCATCATTAAAATAACCACATAATATCTTAGGATTCTCATTTAAAACCACCAACATAACAAATATGCATCACTGACACTGAAATATCTGAATTAGATTCCTAAGGAAACAAAGTTATCCTTCTTTTTTTATCACAAGAAGCATAGTATTACAGAAGAAAACCAGGCAAACTCAGGGCTGGAGTCAGTAGAAATTCTTTCCCAGTATAACAGATGCCAGAACTGTTCTGCCCAACACAGTTACTCACTGCGGAAAGGTTCCCTGAACTCCAGGGTATCTGTTTATACCCCAACTTATCCACAGTAGAGGTGGTAACAAAACATTTAAAAAACTTCAGGCTGAGGAGGTGTAGCACGAATCTGATCCAAATCAAAAGAATAAGAATTTGTCACTACAAAATGACTCTTCGAAAGTTTAACTTGAAATAGTCTAGTTTCTATCACGCCGTGTGATCTGGTATCAGTAGGGTTAATTTGACGGCTCCATCTATGCGCACATTGTTTCGCAAATGTATTTCTGTCAGTAGTCTCAACAGCCAGTCCAAAACAAGATGAACATCAGGAGTTCCGAACACAGGACTGCTGGAACAGATCAGCCTTCACGAGCTACGCAGTTATCAGAGAGAGTTGTACCTTTCTACAGGCCGTCTTTTAGTTTGGACAGAAAACTTCACTTCAAAACACTGTCAACCTAAGAGCACTTTTATGGACACTAGTGACTCTTTATTCGCCCTGTGAAACAGAACAAATAAGATAGACTACTTTTGGTTTACTTTAGCAACGAAAAAAGAGCTGAGTAACGACTGTGTCATAACGATTATGAATGTGAGTATAAGAAAGTAACATGGAAACAAAGGAAGGAGATTTGCATTCAATTTTCTATCAGCTAGAACTGCTATCACTTTGTGGAATTAAGTACGGAAACACCAATTTGTTACCACTAGGAATTTGGCTAAAGTTGTTTTCATAGCTTCATAAAAACTAAATGGCAACATTCAATACTGTAGGTGGCACTAGCTGCTACTTCGGAAAGTTACTCTCATTATAGCACATACTTCTAAATAAATGTTCTAAATAAACAGTCACTTTACAAGAGCTGGCTAGTTCCACATCAACTCCTTCACTGTTCCCAAGACAACAAGCTGTAACGATCACAGGGAACTCCAAGCTCATGTTTGGTCTGAGGATATCTCTATGAAAAAGTCAACAGGCCATAGTGGCAGTTAATCTGTCTTCTTCCTGTCATCCCTGGAACATCATTCATCTCACAAAACCCACATAAAATTCAGTCCTCAAATGGAATCCTTTCTACTTGCCTGTATTTAACAAGGGTTTTTCTCCTGCACACTTAGCATCATTTTATGGGGAAAAAAAATAAAGAATAAAAAAAAAATCCGACAGATCCTATGCTCCAAAGCCTTTTCCTCCTCTTCTCTGGCTCCATATTTTTATATTCTGGAAAGCAAAAGGTATCACTTTTCATTTCTCCTCCATTTCAAAGTCTTGGTTTTCAGCAAATTCCTCATTCTGAATAGTGGCTTTGCTTCTGCAAAAGTTATAAAAACCCCTTTCTAACTCTTACAGGCTGTCCTGTAAAAACAGCAGTAAAACATCACAATTTGGACAGCATTTTTGCAGGGTCTTAGGTTTTCGGGTCTGAGGTCACTAAGAGTGGCTAGGAAATTGAGTCAAGAGGGGGGAAAAAAGGTTGCTAATCTAATAGGAAACACATGCACGTACATATAGATCTGCTCAGTTTTAACGAACATTCTTAAGCTAACCTTTTAGACCTTCAAATATTTTTCAAAGCTGAAATCCCCCTACATAGAGAATTGCAATCTCCAGGCAATTTTGGTTTCAACTGAAAACTTTCTGCTCTCCTTTATCAGACTCTTGTATTATTTGACTTTGCCCCTCTTGTAAACAACAACCACCTCACTTTTTCACCAGTTCTTCAGCATTTGGAATGGGGAGGGATAACAGACATCTGCAGCAAACTCACGTCTGACCCATTGAATCAGATATATGGAAACCACTTGACACACTTTCTCCACATGGATGCTTAAGATAACTGTAAGACAAGCATTAAAACTTTTGAATACAGAATTGGAACAAGTCTGTGAGCCTTCCAATGCCTACATATCACTGCTCACAGGGTTAACCGAACAATTTTTCATTTGTTTGAGAGGTTCCCCTGTGACCCTTCCAAGGTGGTGAAAAGTAGTGGAATCCAATGAGAAAGGTGATTGACAGCTCTCCCTCTTTTGAATATTCACCTTATTCTCATGTTCCCAGCTTCATTCGTTTGGGAAGCAGGAGAAAATATCTCATCCTGCTACACGCAACTGCCAAAAGCAGACTTCCTTGGCACCACTCCATATCTTCCCTTCTATTACATAGCTATTTTTTGCTATTTATCCCCTTTGAACATATATTAACGTGTCCAATTGTTGGCACAAAACAATTCTTTCGTACAGGTGTAGGAAGTATCTAATCATGTACATCAGCTTCCAGACATTTTCCACATTCCAAACCTAATCAACAAGATGCTCGGAGAGGCCGGCTCGCCCTCGGAGGCTTTTGCAGGAAAAGCACGAAGGACAATCTTTCCAGCAGTAAGGAGCATGTACCAGGAAATGGAGGTGGAGTAGAGATAAACACCCTGAAACCTCAGTAGACCATAGAGGCACCCTCCTAAATGTAAATCCAACTTGATATAGCCGTGCTTCTCCTCTCTCCATCCATGACATTGATATCATGAAGACACCACCAGTAAGATGTTGATATGTTGTTTCCCTATGCCAGCAGAGTTAACATTTGAAAAACAGCTTTTCAGTTCCTCCAGGAATAAGAGTAATTTTACCTCAACCTCAGCAGATTTGTAGCAACAAAGTAAAGAAAATCTGAGTAAAAGCTCAATAAGCAAAAAAGGACAACCACAAACTCTCTGCTGTTCAGAGAGACTTCTGAATACTTAGATATTGGCATGGTGTCTTTTTTCCTTCTCGTAGGAGCATAACATTCAAGGCGTAACACAAACCAATCTGGCATCTCTGTAGATGTTGGCACATCTATCATTGTAAGCGGCAGTCACTTTAAAGCGTAAGTCCAAGGCAAAGACAGAGCACTATAACAAAGTCCTACTTTAGAACTAAATTGAGTATGGTGTAGATGATGGCAACACAAAACTTCTCTCTCATGTATCTCTGTCTACTTCTGCTGTAATAATTAAGATGAGACAAGTAAGCAATTTGCTCATATTAGACAGAAATTTAGCAGAAAAAAAATTACTTGTTCACGAGGAGAAATGAACCAATAAGATATTCTCTACATTTCACACTGGGGATAAGCAGCAGAAATGGAAACTGTATGCAGACAAAATTGTTTCATAAGAAAGACAAATTGAATAGAAATTTGAAAATAACTGTTATTTGAAAACAGAAAAGGAAGCCTAATGAAATAACATTACACAATTGAGTAGGATTCTTTCAGACCCACCAAAAAAGATAGATTGATTCCCATATATAATTTGGATTTCCTATAACAATGCCCAAAGATGTCAAAATCTATTACCATTGATGCTCGCCTCTTTCTGTACGTTGCATTCTAGGACTCAGCTTTAGGTATTTGTTGACAGTACAAAAAATTTTCAAGGATGTCTCTCTGCATGGATGTATACAACTGACAAACTACTGTCCAAATAACTGGCACCTGGTATTTGAAAAGTACGAGCTGGATATCTCATCTGCCAAGATCAGCAGAGACTCTGTTTCCTGCATGAAGAGAAGCAACACGGAGACGAGCAGAACAACGAGGCCCATTCATATCGCAGCCTCTTTGCAGAATCAATAGCAGTTTGTATGTAATTTAATTATATCGATCTGCAAACTTTCTGCCTGGACACAATCTGAAACTAAACAGCCCACTGAGACCCAAATGGCCAATATGTGCTGGAGTTAATCAAGTTTAATTCTTAAGATAGCAAGCTATGAATGAACACCAAACCAGTCTGCGAATCTCCCCAGCTGGTCAGAACAAAACGCTAGGTACACCTTTTTTTCCTTATCACTAAATCATCCTACCTTTTCAGCAAATTTCCATCTGCTGCTTATTCCAAATCTAAAACAAATAATTATTTCTACTAATCAAGCAGCTACTGCCAAGCGGAACAGAAGTCACAGAAGGAACTATCTTTGTCAAGTAGCAAATATAAAGAGGCACTAAAATTTGCTTTTCCAATAGCACCCCAGTCAAGTCAGTTTTCCACCTATCCCTGAAACCTCACAGAGCAGTGTCGCACTCTGGCTAGTAGTATTATAAAGAAAATGAAAAACTTTGGTCAACATTACAGAAAACGTATTTAGTCAACAAGTGACGTGGTCAATAATGAAATAATCTATCACTAATTTATGAACCTACGTCAAAAACTGTTCTTTAACCACAAAGTTCTTCCTTATGGAATTCAATACTGAAGAAATCAACTTCTCATTGATATTTTATCAACAATTGTGATCTTGGACACATTATGGAAAAAATAATTTGGTGGTTCTTGATTCACATACAATTTTTACGGAACATTAGAAAGGCAGACTGTTAGAATTTGAAAAAAATACTTAAATCATCTTACACCTAAATACAGAAGTATTGCAAAAATCAAGATGCATCCAGAGAGTTCAGTAAGTGATAGTCTGTCTTTTGACATAAACACAACACTGATTTTTAGTTTAAGACTTTATGACAACTTAAAGCTAAATAAAAACTAGCTTGCACCCTATTAGTGTTTATTAACAAGAAAAAAACCCACAAAACACCAAAAAAACAAAAACCACCTCCAACCTCAAATGATGGAGTACCTCAAAATGACTTCAAGCAATCTTTCTTTTACCCTAATTTCCCAACAGTTGAATACAAGACATAACAAAAAGGATCAGGTTGATGCACAGGCACACTTCAGTGTAACATCTGAAAATGTGTGCGACACTACCATCTGGAAACAGTCCACCAGCTATCAGAAGGGTAAACTCAGACGTAGGATCAGACTATACATATATATATATATATATGTAAAAACAGTTTAAAAAAGGACATACTAAATAGTTCAAAAGCTCCTTAATTCACCATTGCTTATATCCAGGTGTGTAATTCAAGATAAACTCAATTAGTTTAAAAACACATGGCAGGGTATTTAAAGTGTTACCAAGGCAAATTAACGAAAAGGATTAAATTCAAGTTCATTTCCTGGACACACCTTTTTAGCACAACTCTCCTGCATGACAAAATAGAATCCATGTAGAAAATCTTGGTTTAGGACTAGCTCACGATTCCTTAGGTCAGAAAATACCATTAGATAATCCAGTTTGTTCACTTATATATCAAAGCCAAGCAGATAAGCTTAATTTGTAATTATTCATTTACTTTACTGTCAAATCTTCTCCAGCCTGTTTCTGCCTCCAGATTCTGAAGAGACTGGACTGCAAGAACAAGAAGATTAATGTTACGTTCAGTTACTGACTACAATGTTTTCTTGATCGACTTCACTCCTGATACAAGGGTTCAGATACCTTTAGGAAAAAAAAGGTATATGAAAAAATCCTATTAAAAAAAAATAAAATAGTTTTCCACTATTGAAAACTAAAGATCTGGAGATCTGAACTATATTTGAATTCCTTCCTTTCTTTATAAGTGCTACTCAAAAACTAGAGGTGAGACCACAAGGCGGTGGTTGTTTTAAATAGGTGATAACTGCAGAAATTTCCTGAAAATATTGCTGGGCAATAATGCATTACAGAAAATTATTTATAGTGAAGTTTAGATATTGGCTACAAGCCATTTTGAGATGTCCTTATCTATATATCACACCTAGATGCAGCATTCTTACAGCTAGATATTTATGAAGACAATTTAAAGACTGCCCTGAATAACACTAAGTGAAGATTTTGCACTGATAGAAGTACACCCTTTAACTGACTGCATTTATCACAAGAATAACACCGTGATTTAACATGATCAGCTTTAAATTACAATGTTCCCACAGTATATGTAGATAAACCAGGACCATTAATTCAGATTTTCCAAACTACCAGACACTTGCATCTGGTAAAAAAAAAAGGGGGGGGGGGTGTCTAAAGAACTATTGAAACTGTGTTTACCCAATTTAGCAATATAAAACTACGCAGTTAAAAATGCCTTGATGGGCACAGATCTAAAATGAACCTTTAATACAAACAGCAAAATCCCCATCTCTGCAGTAATGACTTATTTGATGCATATTTGCCTCTACTTAGACCAATTACATCATTAATAACGCTTTCTATAAGCCAGTCTGTTAATTTAAAAATACCAAGTAATATATTGGTTGCTTTCTTCCTTTAGCTGTTTATCATTTGGAAAAATGAAATATATTATAATGAAAAATTTAAATCATAAATAGAAGCAAACATTTATTTTAAGTTTTCAAATGTCAGTCAACACATGCCCCGTCTATGCAAGAAATAATTAAAAAAAAAAAAAGGCCATATCTATTTTTAGTGTTTTACTACCAACATTCTGAGAGGTATAACCATGACTTCAGGGAGACAGACCTTACTGACATATCTGTGAGAATATTTTGGTTCCTAGAAATCCCTGGGGACGTTATCTGCAATCCTAACAGGAATTATTAGATTCCACTATGGACATAGAGCCGTGACACGCTCTAGAGCTGGTGCACGTTCCACACGCCTGATCCTCAGACACAGGGTAGCTTCAGAGTTCAATCATCTTTCTTCAGAAGGTATGATTCAGAAGGATGGTAGCCCTGAGGCTCCCAAAAGAATCTGCAAGCCTTCTGCACCCCTCAGGGATTTGGGAAAACACAAAATTCAACTTAAACCACTTTAATTTATCCAAAGTCCTTAATTTTGCATTCATTTTTAGGCACGCAGTTAGCGTTAGCACTTAGCAGTACTTGCTTTGATATCAGTTTAAGAATTCAAATCATAAACCCCAGACTATTAAAATAAGGAAATCATTAACTTGACTACTACCATCGAGACTAAAACTCACAAATAAGATTGTCCAAATGGCAAAGAGATTCAGAGAACACGCTGGACAGGCAGCAGGACGTGGCAGCGATAGTTGAAGGTACAGACTAACCCTTCCGCAATCTGAATGTGATATTCAAGGTGGCCAAGAACAACTCAATGAGAATTAGTTCAGCTCCAGATCCTAAAAGTGATGCTAAGAGCACACAGACACCACGGACACAAGGAACCAACCCCGGGTAGGAAAATCCTGACACGCCTTCAGGCAGCGGCGCAAACAGCGGAGGGGCTCGACGAGGAAAACAGTCTTGGGACGACACAGCAAAAGCGTTGCACACTCCCAGATGTTGTGATTTCCTCCCTCCGAGTGACAATAATGGCACTTTGTGCAGGTCAGCAGGTGGCCCGTGCTTCCCCGCAGCTTGGGAGGGCGGACGGCTTTGGAACACCCAGGGAAAAGGCAGAACAAACCAGACCTGGCACAGATGGACAACTGCATTGCCAAGAATGATTTCTTCTATTCATATAATGCTTTTTTCAAAATAAAAATACTAACCGATGCTCTAACACACAGGATCTTCCATGGCTACAGACCGAATTGCATGACTGGCAAACGCAGGCTGACGCGGCCACGCCACCTTCAAGAGTTGGAGCTACTGAGAATGTTTCCATGCCCCTGATCCAAATTCAAAGTGTTCTCAGTCATCCTGGGGACCATTTGCTTTTTATATATTCTAATTATGACTTTAAATGACATTATTATTGCCAAATGGCAACCTGGAAACCTCAGAGTGAATTAAAACTATAAACAGGTGTGGGTCAGACAATCGACAGCAGATGGGTAAAACCACTTATTCAAAAGCATTTTTGTTTCATTTGATTTACTTCACAGTTTACCTTCTTGGAGAAGAATGCGTATCATTCAGAGGATAGAAGAAAGTCATAAATACCCAGATACACAACAAATATTCACTTTTTTCTCTTTTTTTGAAGTAGCTGCTCCTATAATTTTGTAGTCAGAAATTTAGTGATGCTCATTAAAAGTTATGTTTTTATATTATCTGAACACATCCTAAATGCTTTCAATTATTGTTCTTGATTATACATCTTTTGTATTAAGGAATGATAAGCTTAATTATTGACAGAACCACAAGATCTTTCTGCTTAAACATTTAATATTTTTAAACATTAAATCTATGTTTTATTTGGACAGTGCGATGTGCTAAACCAGTGGAATCTATGAAATATTGAAATTCTTAACAACCCTATCGGATACGTAGCTTTCTAATACACCCAAATAATCAAAACATAGAACTGAGCTAGCTTTGTTGCTAAAAGACAAATCTGGCCCCCAAACGACTAGAAAATCACAGCATCCATATTTAATAAGATGCTATAGCAGAAATATAGCACACATACTGTACTTCTATAGGAAAGCAATATTCATTCTTTTACAGATTATTACTTAATAAATATTTCAGAAACTGGAAGTGGAAAAAAAAATTAGAATAGCATACACTGTGCTCTTGATAGTTTAAAAGCACTTTTGTTTTCTGACCGAAGATAAAACTTTATGTTGGTTTTATTTCTGACGCATTTTAATGCCGTTATGGGTTTGAAATTCATCCTTCCATCAGTTTGAGAGGATGAAGTTATTTGATGTTGTGCTAGTGTCCACTAAAAACTTAAGAGTCATCTTACATTAGCACGTACGGAGAGCTGATACTTTTTTATTGTCATTGTTCCAGATGCTTTGGATATTTCTCTGTAAATAAGACAACTTACCAGATGGTAGCAAGAATGAATTGCCAGGCACGCTCACAAATTCCCCCTTCCGAAAGTCAAGGGAACTGGCGGCTGGGCTGTCATTGTTCTCACTTACATACGGTAAAGCAAAGAGCTATCCAAGAAACAAAAAAAACCCATTACTCCCAGCAGTGTGGTTTTCCAGTCAATTTGTGTAGCTCTGCAAGCATCCCTAAATTAATCATAACAGACAGTGGGCTGAGTTAATGCAGCTCTTGAGCTCAGACCTAACTGTCAGTGAGGATACAACGATATAAAGGACTCAGCGTGAGTGCGAAAAGGGATTCACGTCACCTCTTGGGGGTATATGGCCCAGGAAGCATCCATGGATGTGATGGGATTCTGTCACCAGAGTGTGGGAACAACCGAAAGTGGCAAAGACCCTCTCGGACCAGAAACTTGAATCACTGAGAGGAACTCAACATTTATGAAGTCTGGTTAAAGCAACCACCATATAAACAGTAACCAAAGGATTCACAAAAGACGGCAGAGGAACGAGAGGCTTAAGGAACAACAGGCTGAGAGAGTTGGCGTTGTTCAGCCTGGAGAAGAGAAGGCTCCCAGGAGACCTTAGAGCGACCCTCCAGTACCTGAAGGGGCTCCAAGAAAGCTGAGGAGGGACTGTTCACAAAGGCTTGTGGGGATAGGATGAGGGGGAACGGGGCAGATTTAGACTGGACATAAGGAGGAATTTCTTCACCATGGGGGTGGGGAGGCCCTGGCCCAGGTTGCCCAGGGAAGCTGTGGCTGCCCCATCCCTGGAGGTGTTCAAGGCCAGGCTGGATGGGGATTTGAGCCCCTGATCCAGTGGAGGTGTCCCTGCCCATGGCAGCGGCGGGGGGGGGTGGAACTGGGTGATCTTTAAGGTCTCTTTGAACCCAAACTATTCTATGATTCTATGACTTGACTAAAGCGTGAAGAGGGCTGCGCTCCAAGGCGGGGAGTGCAGCCAGGAGGGGGCTGCATCACGGGGTGCAGAGCCACACAGGATGAGGGTCCCTGGGGGCGGGAAGCAGTGGGGGTACATGTAAAGCGAGAGCCCACCACCTCCCACTGGAGAGGAACCAGCACTGCCGGGGGGGCTGTAACACCCTCGGCTGGATGAGGCGCGGGCTGTACCGGTGAAGGAGAGCGTGGGCAAGCGGCGTGAGGGGTCTTCTGGCATTATAGAGGGTGTTTAAAACTCTGTAGGATTTTATTAATGTTTTGTAAGTGACTAGTGTTCCATTTGCTCTGTTGTGTTACTGATATTGACCCTGAATGTATACTTCACTGATTGTCAGATAATTATGTTTTGTTAAATCACAAAAGAGCTTTGATTCTATTTGATCTAAAACAAGTGAACTGAGCCATTTTTTGGCAAGTCGGTGCATTCACAGATGTACTCACATACGAGGAGAGGTGTGAGAGCATCTCTGAAGGGTTGGTGGAATAGGCATAGCAGAAGAGAAGTCCCCTATGGTGACAGTTATGTTAATTCCTTATTTTCTTTCAAAAAATTCTCTCCTTCAGCGTTATGAATCTTACAAATTAAAATAAGAACTGGACTCAGCACTCCAGCTGTCGTCTCAATGATGCTGAGAGAAACAAAGGCTCACATCCCTCGACCTGCTGGCAGCAGCTGCCCTCATGCAGCGCAGGATGCCGCTGGCGCCTCTGCAGCAGGGGCGCGCTGCACGGTCACCTTCAACCTGGAGCCCACACGAAACCCCAGGACGTTTACTGCAAAGTGGCTTTCTGCTCTTCATCATCCTCCAGGTCCAGCCGTTCAGACAGGTTTTGATCCACACAATAAAGTGCAACAAAGGCCTTCGTCTGCTATACATTTGAAGACATTACCAAGGGAGATATTCTCCCAAAGGCAGATGAAATAGAAAATTGGGATCATTGAGAACTGACAAATCTCTTAAAAGATCAAACCAGGGGTTGTTTGTTTGTTTGGGGGATGAGTTGGCTTTTTAAGTGTAGATTTGGGGATATGAAAGGGATTAAAGATCACACTATTACTGCAGTTTTGCCAAGAAGAGCATAACTAAATGTCTGCTTAAAACTGCAGACAAATTGCAGAGGTGGACAGAACATACTACTTGAACACTGGAACAGGTCAAAACTACCATGGTTACTCGATCCGTTTCTGAAGCTAAAGAGGATTTTTGAAGCTGTCAGAAATCTGATTTTAGATCTCTTCTAAAGGATGAAATAAATAATTACATAAATAAAGTTACACCTGAAGCCAGAAAGAGATGCTGGGTCTCCAAAGAGGACTCAGTCCCTTAAGGAAGAAACACAGTAAATCCCAAAGGCCCAAACGAGTCTCAAGAGGGAATATTCACCTTCCTAGGATCAAAAAAAAAAAATGTTGAAGTAGCTTACATCTAGCCAGGAGAAAGATTTTGTCCTCAGGCACATCAAGCAGAAAGATGAGTTTAGTACCCATGGAAAGTGTTTCATAATATAAACTATTTCTCGGTGTTAAAGAACAAAACTAAACCAAACCCTGCCACAGGTTTGTACTCCAAACCACTTTTACATCATATGACAAAAGGAATCACATCACCGTCTCCCTCAACAGGTGAATGAGCAACACGGCTGTGAGGCAGCAGTGAGAGAGAGGACGGGAAACGAAGAGACTGAATATGTGCTCTCATCTTAATGAGTTGTTAATTCATATCTTCTAGCCAGGGCCTTTTATTAGAGACTGTAAATCTCAGACAGACAAGGAGTCATGAGATTTTGAAATTGCCTTGTAAATTAGTTACTGGTAATGAAACCATTTAGGTTTTGAAGGGATAGGATTGTGAGGGCTTTCCACGTTGAAATAATTATTGAACATTACTGAACCAAATAATTGAACTATGCTGTGTAAAAACTCTCATAATAATATTCACACTATTTCCTTTTCTTCTTTTTTTTTTTCAATTTCTACATTATAAGACTTTTTATTGATAATGTGAAGGTAAAAATATGACGGTCACAGGCAACATTACATTCATTGTTTCAAGTTATATAAAAGATGTAGTAAGTGATATATAGTACAAGAGCGATTCACCTTCACCATATAATCTACCAAGAGTCTTACATGTCAGAAAATTTAAAAGTATGCCCAGATAGGGCATATTTTAAAAACCTGAAGATAGACACAGATTTTAAATTAAACTTAGAACAGATGAAGTAATGAAAATTCAAAGCCATGTTAGATGCTTTATCGGTGCCATCTCAAATTAGACTTCAGACTCCAGATAGTATTTTTGTTATTAGTGCTCACGAAGGAGGACTATAAACATCCAGCTTAATGTGGAAAAAGTATTCTTCAGCTAGTCTATCCTTATTAGGGTTTTTTTTAACTGCTGTTTGGACAAAAAGAGGTTGGGAGGGGGTGCTTTGGATTGGATTTTAATAGATTTTGTTCTTCTTGATAATGTTTTCTCTTTAAAAAATAAGTTATATGATTTACCTATAAAGGAATTCCCACGCTGATCTCAAAAATACATGTGGTGAAGAACTAGACTAGACTAGAATCAGCAGCATTTCTTTGTTGTGAAACTTAGTTCCAATCCCACTGTTGAGCCCTACCTTCTTCTATGCTCTCCCATAGAAGAGCACTGTCTGGATCTGAACTACACTCAGCTGAACTTTCCTGGAGACGTAAATGTCTATATTGAAAAATCTAAAGAGGATCTGCAATTATATAAGCACTCAGAGTTGACAGTATCTTAAGTCTCTGAGCTCAAATGATGCAAAAAGATCCTAACACTGAAATGAAAAAAAACCCTAATTTTTTATACTCACTGTTTAAACACATAAATGGGACACAAAACCTCATCTCCCACCCCCCCTCTGCCACTTGGGGTGAGGGAGGAGGTAGATATTGAGAAAGAAAGTTACGGCTGGGAAGAAAGCAGGCTGAGGGGAGGTATTCCTATTTTAGTCTTTCTCACCATCAACTCAAATTTTAATTGGCAATAAATGCAATTAATTTTCACCAAGCTGAGTCTGTTTGATCACCGATAAGTGATCTTCCTGTCCTTATCAGGACCGATGAACTTTTTCGTCTCATTTTCTGCCCCTGTCCTGTTGACCAGGTGCAGCGGGCGAGCAGCTGGGTCTGGCAGCCAGCAAAGGTCAGCCCACCGTCGCCTGAGAGTTAGGAATTCCGTACCCCCTTCCCAAAGAAATTCTGTTACACGACTTCAATTATCTTATCTGTAAATATTGATTTTGCATGTAGTAGGATATTCATAAAATTAACAATGATAAAAGAAACACGCAGATCATTTAGGAAAAAATGCCAAGAAGTTCAATACCTCTGACAAACATTGGATTTGATCTTTAACTCCTAAGAAGCTCTTCTTTTAAGGGAAGAAAAGAAAATCAAATGAAAAATCAACATTGAAAGAATCTAATTTTAGATAATTTTGCTCTGACACTCCTGGGGAAAAAAAATATCTTTTCTGTCTGTACACAAATCCACTTCTTCACTGTAAAAGCATAATGAAAGCAGCTACCCTAACACAAAACCTCCCTCTCATCCCGTGAATCCTTAATAAAAATAATCCTCCTCCCTAATATTTGAAGATAGCTTTTTGAGTATCTAATTACACTCTAGTGAATTCCTGACACAGAAGCATGGCACAGATTTCCCCCATCTGTTAGCATGAGATAAGTTCTGATTTGATATGATAAGAGGTTTTCTCATGTTCATAAAACAAAGGTTAGTACTGTGTTCACAGCTTGAAACACAATTTCTAAATGTGAATTACCAGGAATATTATTTACCTGTTTTCAGAGCTCCAAGCTAGAGGCTGACATTTATATATCAAAAGACTACAGTGAGCAAATATGGAATGACTACAATAAATAAATTATTTCTACAGGTTAGAAAAATAATTCTGAAGGAGATTATGTACTACGTAAATCTAGTTAAGGACCATTAAAAACAGGTTTTGACATTTAATCCGTTATTTTTTCCAGAAATATTTTAATGGAGCATTATGGCAAGTCTACGTTACAGAGCGCCTTACCCAACTGCGTATGAATATTTGAAGTTATTCTGATATCAGACCAGGGATTTGATGTGACAGCAGAGCTGAGTTTGTTGACATCTTGACACATTCCTTTTTTACGTTCATTTTTCCTCACTTAATCTGATAAGAGAAAGAATAAATTCAAAGAATATCTCCCTGTTAGATTTTTAATACAACCCTCACCATCTAAAACTGCTTGAGTGACGCTTCAAACTTCAAAACGGTATTACAAGACTACAAAGATTTCTCAGATAAACTCTACTGCAATGGAGCCGATCTGTCTGGGTAGGTTATTCTTCTCAGTAATACCAAAGGAACTTAATCTTGAATGACTTATTCACAATTTTCAAGTACTTTTACCATGAAGATGAAAAATTTATTTACTAACAGATTTATTTTATGTTCTCATTTTATTATAAATAACTGGGTATGTAAATCTAATCTGTCAAAAGCAATTTTTATTGACTATAAATTTCAAGATGATTTATAGTTATATATACTCATCATTATTATACTGCTTGTGTTCAGACTTTTCAAAAGCAGAAGGTGCATTTCTCTTGGAAGACATACAGAACTAGAGTTTCACATTAGTAAAATTAAACTCATGTGTTTGTAATGTTGTGATATAAACCCACCTCCTAAAAACTGTACACCTGAAACAAAGTAGCACAAAAAAGAACAAAGAGAATGACAGAATGATAGAATCACCAGGTTGGAAAGGACCCACTGGATCATCGAGTCCACCCATTCCTAACGCTCCCTAAACCGTGTCCCTCAGCAACAGGCTAAAACAGGTTTAATGGCATATTTTTCTTAAAGTATTAACTTCAGGTAAAGACCAAAAAGGCAAGATTTCAACAAAAACCCAGAGAAAGGTTTGTTGAAGAAACTTTGACACCTTTGCTCCACAGTCACAAAACAATCAGAGAAATGAAGCTGTTTTTACGACAAAGGTGACTTTTAACTGCATCACAGCCCACAAATGCAAGCTTAGCATTTACTTAACTTCTCTTCAAATAACAGCTCTGTCAATGGCATAAGCAGCCAGCAGCCAATAACACCGAGAAGGGAACTGTCAGCTGTGATTTCATCACTGTTTGGAGAAGCCCAGAAAGACTACAGTCTCTTAACAGAATCAATAGGCAGCTAATGAGCACTTCAAGGCATGAAGGGCTTGAGCCAGGTAAGGAAATCCACTGAGGAAAGTACTTCAGCAGTTAAGTAAAACTCTGAAAAACATGTTTAAGTCTCATTTATCCTACGGGGATACGAATACAGGCTTAAAGCTGCTTGATTTTCTGCATAAGCAATGATTAAATATAATTCTAAATTCCGAACGACGAGCTGCTTAGCTTAGAAGGTGTTTAAAGTAGTGCACATTATCTGAAATTGTAAAATCCTGCCGAACTTCTGGCCACCTCCAAATATTACAGAAAACCAATGGAAGCGAAAGGATCATCCCACTAAATGTGTATTTAAAATCACAATTCATATCTCAATTTTTTTTTTCACATCAGCTCATACCATAAATGCATTCAACTCAAAGAATGGTTCTGTAAAATCAGAATTATACCCCTGGTATTCTGGGGTATCATATTCATTTTCCTCCAAAGATTTCTTTAGCAAAAGTGTTTGCAAGTTGAAAGTTGTTTGATTTAACTTCGAGCTCAATCTTAACCTGGGATTTGAAAGGTATTCTCCTCCTTTTTGCCCCTCACTGACTGTAGTAAAGATATTTTCCCTAAGCTGGATTTGATCCCTGGTGTAACTTCATTTCTAAACTAAACTCTCAGATCCACTACTACGGAGTTATACCATTTAATGGGGTGGCTCTAATGCAATTAACTGGTCCACAGAAAGAACCTGCGGGACAGATAAACCAAAAATCTAGCAATATGAACAACTAAGTATTGAACTGAGCTTTAAAGAAAAATAGTGGATTATCTGCTTTTGACTTTTTCCAATAAAAATGTGATGCCCTTCTGGGATATTTGTGCCATACAAGCTTAGATTATTGCAGCACACATAGCAGTCACAAAGCCAAACAAGATGAGTATTTTTTTACCTTAAATTATACTTGTGAATTAAAATAACACAATTTCTTTCTGGATAAATTTAAAGTCTAACCAAGTCTGTTCTTTAAGGACTATTTCTGTTTTGTTCCCCTATTTGCAAGGCAGTCAGTCTTGTTTCTTGAAGTACAGAAGGAAACGGTTACTCTGATCATCCTCCAAGTCATTTTCTGTCCTGCCAACACGCAAGCCAGGAAGCTTTGTTTTTTTGGTTTTTTTTTTTTTCTCTTATATCTGTGTACATATTCTTGCAGTGTTCCCACATCTTTCCTATTTTTGCTATTTCTCTTCCACATACTTTAACAAGTCCTTCCCCAGACTCTAAGGCTGCGGTCTGGCAGGTTCCGTATCTACCGTAAGGATTCTTTGTACCAGATCCGCACCACAATGATAACGACGTAAAGTACCGCTTTTGTATAACCCTGTTCTGCTTCAGATTTGTTCAAAGTAACTTTGCATTGACAGGTAATACAGCAGCTCAGGTATCATCTGTCCGTACCACTCTACCTTTATGCTATGTCATGCATTGTCTCTCTGAAAATAAAGCTGAAAAAAAGAGCATGAACTGGCGTAAAACAATATCAAAGCTCCAAGTTAACTTATTAAAAACACAGTTATTTTATTGAGTCTGATTCAGATCAAACCCATAATTCTCACTCATCCATCTATGTGCAACATCGTTGATCAGGGACTCGCATCACAAGAGCGTCGTCAGACCACTGTCCTTGTTAAACAGAATTATTACTCTGGATAATCAAGATAAATGTGGTAAATTGGCTCAGCAGGTACCACAAGCAATGAAAAGTTACTCATTGTATAATAACTTACGAATAAAGTTTTCCAACCTTACTAATTCTTAAACTGTCATAAACAAAATAAACAAAAACCACAGAGAAGTACAAGGTAACCTCAGTGGCACGAGCTCATAAATTTTCATCTTATACACCAACTATTTGGACACTATTTTCTCACAGTTCACAGTATCAAAGACAGGATTTCTTCTATTTGCTTTTGGCTTACATTTACGCAGAAGACCATCTTCCACTCTGAGCTAAGAAAAGAAAGTGGCTGTATCCCAGCTTTCAAGCACTGGCAAGCTATCATTCTTGTGAAATAAAAGGAAACTGCAAAAATACGTCAAAGAAACTCTAATGGCTTAAAATTTATTAGGCTTTACCAGGAAGTCTATCACCAGTTGCTACACATTTATCATACTGAACACTAATCTTATCTATCAGCTATTTTATGCAAAAAATAAACGCTGCTGGAAAACAAAAGTGTACAAATTGCACTCCATGTTCCTTTCCTTTTAAAGATCTACCAAAGCGTGTAAGGTTAGTGAAAGGTAAATATTTACCCTATTTTATTTTATTAGGCTCTAGAGACCTATGAAGGAGAGTCTTGGCACTGCTGAATTCTCTTCATAAGGCAGTATTCCCACATATCAAGATCTGGGAGATGCCCACTGGTAGGAGGGACTGTGGTTCTGTTACTCCCCGGCACACGGTGCAGCCGCCGGTCGGCAGCTGAGCCGCGCTGCAGTCCCCGTCAGAACTCTATCAGATCTATCAGTCTCTCTATCACTCTCTCAGAAGGCTGTCGGCCTCAATGGCAACTTGCAACGCACCAGTGAGCAACAGCAACAGTCGTCAACGATGCTCAGTGGCAGACCTTCAACATTATGAACTTTAGAGACCATTTATTCAATTATAAATATTTCAAAAAAGGATTGAAATAGAGAGACGGAGCAGTTTGAAGTTCGGGAGTTGGCTAAAGCTGATTGGTACAACAGAAGTCTTCCTGATAACCGTGTGTTTTCTGAGCACATACACAGTAACGATTCTTTTTGCGTCACTCACCAACCACAGAACCGCCTCAGAACTACTTTTTTCAAAGACTCAGACATCCTCACTGTCTCTTCCCTTTCAAATGACAATTGAAATTGGAAAAGACAAATGATTTAACAAAGCAATGACAGGAGACATTGCTAAACATGACAACCTTACAGCTTGTGATTATTTGTGAAATAATAAAATCAAGTAGTATCTCTGAGACAACGGGATGCAGCACTAGGGTTGAGGTTTCCTTCCTAAAAGACTTTATAAACTGAGATTGAAAGAATCTGAAGATTCACACATGGTTAAAATGTATCAATCTCTACCAAAATTTAATGACTCTTTTACGTTTCTTTGTAGCTGAGAATCAAGCAGCATTTCTCAAACTATTAAGTAAATTATATAAAAATTAATTAATTAATTAAATTATATAAAAAATAATTAATTAATTTAACCTTTTTTTTTAGTTCAAAACTACTGAAGTCTTGAAAGATAATGCACGTTAGTCATATTATGTTCCTTGGGAATCTGAAGTTTAATATTCAAAATTACATCTCTTGGTCTGCTCAGAGAAAGCAGCAGTTCCCTTAGACTAAGGGAGAAGGCAACTACATGGAGAAGGTACTGTGAATCTCTCCGATATTAAGCAAATTATAGATTTGAGAGCTTTGTGTGGAAAAAGAAACATCTCCCAACTTACACAAGAACTGTGTCAGAACTCAGAAAAGAATTCAGATCTCCTGAGATCAGTATCTCACTCAGAAGATCTCGCGTCCTTTTCCCTCACGCTACTTTACTTTTAGAGCTTTTCCCTGCTGTGAGGCTTTGGGATTATTATCATCATCATCATCATTATTATCATTATTATTTTAAGAGTTTCATAAAATCCCCAAACCAGAAACCTTTCTCAATATATTTTTTATAATCACATCAACTGTCAATATATTGGTTCTCCAGGAAATGTAGGTACTGGATACACACTGCCACGTATCAACATTTAATATGAATCTCAGTATTTAGAAAGAAATCCACAGTTATTGCTCAGATGTAGAATACATAGTTGTACTTATTTATGATTCTCTTTGGAAACACCACACCTACTGCAAACAGGGTAATTTCTGCTGGTAGTAAATACTTACCTCATTATTTGTGTATTGGTAAACTTTATCTTGATCATTATTGCAGACTTAATAGCTCCTGGGAAGTCAGCAAACATCACTATATTAACTGCAAAAGTACTGCCAGGATACAAAGCTAACAACTTACCTGCTAAAATACCCTTCCCCAAAAAACAAACAAAAGAACTCCCCTAAAACATCTATGGCCAAGATGTAACAAAAGAGGATAATAGAGTCAGTTTTATATGAAAGTAGGGTAGTTCCTTCCATAGTCAGTAGAAGAATACAAGCGCAGAAAGCAAGAAAACTCTTTCATATTGATATTTATATATCTAGATATTAGGACAGAGGAAAGAAGAGAGTAGGAAAGTAAGAACAAGAGAACACTCTTAAATTCAAGAATACCCAAAAATGCATTAAAGGCTTATTCCTGAAGCAATTAATATGGCTCTTTAGACATATATACAATCAGTTTTCACGTTATTAAATAGAGGATGGAGGCTTCAATGTATTACTCCAGGAATATTTTAAAATATTAAGATTTTACCAGCATAAAAATCTCATATTTTAGGTTTCAAGAACGTGCCAATGAAAAAAAACCACTTCAAACTGTGCGAACAAAAGAACTGCTAGTTGCTTCACAGGGAAGTGCTCGTGTACCTCCAAGGAAAAACATTTACCAACCAGGTGGTCACTGAAGGACAAACAAAAAGAATTTAGGTATCTATAAGAAAAAAAAAACAAAAACAAAACAACTGTCAAAAGCAACAAACCAAGGCAGTATAACATCCATTCCACACCTTAAGAGACTAACAATACGAGTAATTAAATGGAAGTGTAGCCATGAACCTATTCAGCCTATGAATCAATCAAGAGCACATGCAAGGCCATCGTTTGTCCACACACTTAGGGTTCAGCTTCCCACTAACACGAAAGCTGCCATCCCTAAAACATGCTCACAATGCAGTTTTTTTGAAGTAAAAAACTAAAGTACATTTTGTTTCCTCAGTTTTTAGGCAACTCCCACCCCTAATGCTGCATCACTGTCCTTGTTTTCAGCTATACTCCTTATTTCTCAAAACCTGCAAGTATTCCTTTTCCAGGTTATGTTTTTCATCCAGTAAAAAGAAAACCAAGCCATTTTTTACTTTTATTCTTCTTCTTACCTTTTGTTTTTGAAACTGAGCGTCTCCTGAAGCTGAATTGTCTCTCTCATTTCTCCAAACTCTATTGCCAAATTGCCCATGCTAGAGTATTTCATGGGATCGACAGACAGGACAAATTTAAGACAACTTTAACACCTTTGCCCGGTATCAATTTGCTCACGAGAGGAATCTGGATTCAGTCCAAGGAAATGTCGATAGATGATTTTTGGCAGGGATAAATTAAACGGAAAAACAAAACATAAAGCAAATCCTGATAGTCAGTAAGGTCGTTTGTTGCGGATAATGTGGTTCCTCACAACTGATGTTTGCAATATATTGGCAGAAGGATATTTACAGCAAAGATTTAATCTACGCTTACAGTATATTCAATACCCAGTGCCTTTCCATCCTATGCTCCTACAGGTCTCTTCATTTGTGGAAAGAAAAAACCTTCAGTGTTATTAATAAACAATGGGAGGGGGGAAAGAGAACAAAATAAATACCTTAAATGTAAGTTTGATAAACCACAACTCTTCCAAGGGGAGTAAAGTTAAATCCAGATTAAGTATATTAGAATATGGCAACACTGACAACCTTGAAATCCATCATGTGTATCACCAAATTGGCCAATATATTTCTTCCAGAAGGGAAGACAGTTCCACTTTCTCAAATACAACGTTGCAGCTACAGTCACAACTTAAACCAAATGCTAACTTGCAGCAAGCAGGAACTCTTGCACATGTTAAACTGCATATGTGTGTGCGTGTGTTTGTGTTACAGATTATGGGTCCTTTTAGAAATAAAGAGAAATTAATAGAATTTAAAATATCTTCCTCTGAATAACGTTGTTGCTAAACACTGATTTTTCAACCCCAAGGCAAGCAGATTCTGAGGCACTTTAAAATCTAATTCCATTATAAATAGATATACTATTTGACTTTCAAAATAAACATGAGAAGTCACCTGTTAAAATT
The DNA here is from genome assembly GCF_017976375.1 of Cuculus canorus. Classification (NCBI taxonomy): domain Eukaryota; kingdom Metazoa; phylum Chordata; class Aves; order Cuculiformes; family Cuculidae; genus Cuculus; species Cuculus canorus. Next base: position 4,727,234 of record NC_071415.1, on the reverse strand, counting down.
TATATGAAAATTCTGTGCTAATTTGCACCAATAAAATACAATTTAATTAAGCAATTACAGTTATAAATAATCATTTCACACCTGCAATGCAATCAACTAAAGAAACTCCTCATTTGGGAATAGGAGGTGGAGCAGAAGGAGAGCAAATTTACAAAATACACTCATAAAAATCCCTGATATTTTAATCCAAATAAATTTTCCAGGAGACAAAGCAACATAAAACTTCACTGAAAGGATGCATCATGTCTCTGTGAGAAGGTCTTTTCTTCCATGTTAACTCTCTCAACGGTAGATTCTTAACTTCATTTGAACCAAAAAGGGGGAAAGAGTAACAGCATCCCAACAGTTAAAGTAAAGTAAGCACATCAAAATACATGCAATGGGCTTATTAGTTTAGTTTTGACAGGTTGCTAAACGGTAACTCAGAGTGAAGAGCTGGAAACATTCCACAATTAATTACCTCGCTATGCACTGCCTGAGCTCGAGCCCGCAAAAGAACTGCTGACAGTACAAAATTCGCATTCCAGTGCTCCTCCCGCCTCTCCCAATTTACAGGAGAATAGGAAATCATGAACAAGTGATACACTCTGTTAGCTCCTATCATGGAGGGTGAGCTCACATGTAGCCTTCGGGGTATCTTATACAGTTTAATGCTGAAAATAAAAGGTAATGTTCTTGGCAAAGAGCTGGGGGTATTAAATTTGGAAGGCTTGAAGCAGCTTTGAATTGTAGTCAATAAAAAAGAACCAAATAGTAATTTTGTAATTTAACTGTGCTGGTTATGCCCAATGAGTCAGACACTTGTGAAATAAACCGTGTAACTAGAAAAATGGCTTAACTCTTTCTGCAGTTGCAGTGCATTTTCTCCCTTCTTTTTCCTTCTTTTCTTCCTTCCCATGATGTTCCTTTGTTTCAATAATACTATTTGGTTACTCTCTCGGGACAACTCATCATTCAAAGAGAAACTGTGCCTTCTTGAAATAGTTTCTTTTAATTTGTTCTGTGCTGTGGACAACAACGAGCGTGCCAACAGAGCTTGTAAAGATAAATGCCTCACGACTGTTCCAAGCAAATTAAACGGGTGGCTCAGTATTATATTCTGGTCCTCTTGGAAACTCTACGCTCAAGGTGACTTCCCTTCTGAACACTGTTTCTCCCCTACACCACCATCTCAGCTGATGTGTGCAGCCCTATATAAAATAGAAAATAATTAAGATTTTACACAATGCTCTGCTCACTTTCCTTTGTCTCTGGTCAGCTTTACAGAGGCAAAATGGACAACGGTCCCTACCAATTCCTCCAATTCTGTGGCAACTCTGCTGCCAACCTACACAGGTCTTGTGTTCCAGGTGGAATTAAGCTGACGATAAGTAGGCTAAGTAAGACTCTTTTTCTGAAATCCAAAAGCACGTGCAGTTACCAGTTTTTGAACAAAGAAAGGTAAACAAAGAGACCACTGAATTCAGCCAGTATGGCCATTTCCAGCATCGAACCAGGCACGTATTCCAATATCCTGCACTAATAATAAAAGGCATTCCTGTCTAGAAGCAATCATGCCCCACTCTCAGTACCCAGAGGATTAATCTGCCTGCCACTACTTAAAATAAACTTTTTTACAATTTAAACAGGGATTACTTTGGTTTCCATAAAACAAATAAACAAGATATACATTATTAACCACTTCCTTAATTGTAATAATCTTTTATGATTTCTCAAATTACTAAACCATGAAATGTATTCTAAGTACTTCAAGTGATTCCAAGTAGAGGTAAAACTAAATTATTTTTTTAAAAATGTACCCTTATAATTACCTCAAAGTAGTAAATTATACAGATAATCACTGTACTGATTCAGTAATATCATAACAACATTCAGTTTCATTTAGAAAACTATGGAACACTACAAAACCTAGTTTGTTCTCCACTCTTTCACACATTACAACACTGACTTTATGTTCACAGTCTAGATTTTTCGCAGTTTCTTACAAGTAGTTTGATTTTGGTGAAAAAAAAAACAATTAAAATCTATTTCAAAAGAAAAGGAACTTGTTAATAAAGGTAACATAAAAAAAACACCCATAACATTTCAGGTAAATGGATACTTTTAAATAGTGAAATTCTTCAAAATCTGCAGCTGTCTGGATTTTTTTCTGTTTTTTATTTTAAATTATTGGCTTTAAAGGGAACACGAGTTCAACTAAATCTGAAAAATCCTACCTGAAGTATTTAAAAAAGACCGAGATTTTTCCTATAATACACAAAACTACGCATACACAGAAGAACTCCTGCTTCTTCTCTTCCGGCCCCCGAGTCCACAGGAGCAGCAGAATAACAGAACCAGGAATGTAGGGTTGTGTCTTTGAATACAGAAAAGTTGTTTGAATCCGAACGTGTTGAAAAATAGATTAATGTTGGGCAGTTACTCCCGTTACTGTATTATCACACACCAGAGAAGCCCCACCACACCTCCAGTGGTTGTCTTCTTAAAGCAAAGCTCGCAGAACCACTGTGCTGCACGTGGACCGCAGCAGATAAGGTCGCCCACCACCTCGTCCGCTGGACCTTGGAGGCAGACTTGAAATGCCCAGTGAAGCTTTGGCAGAAGATGCACGGGGCTGCTCGGCTCTCCAAGGAGATACCTGGAGAGCAGCAGATTTGTATTTTGGAACTGCAGCACTTCATTTAATCTGCGCTCCACCTGAAACCATCACTGCTGTGTTTCCGCATGAGACGAGAAGGAGGACCCCTGCACTCCCATTATTTAGAAAAATGGGAGTGAGGCGCTTTCAGAGAAAATGATTCCGATGCCTCATTTCAAATAACATATTAACATAGACCTTATTCTTTTATGAGTGAACTTACAATCAGTCTCAAGACATACTTTTTGAAAAGCATTTTCAGAATGCTTAATTTTCTGTTCCTTGAAGTAATCATTTCAAGACTGATAAGTCCCTAAATACTACATTAACTAATACCGTTAATATAGTATACTTTAACCTCCAGAGAAACAAAGCTGAAGGTTTTCACAGTGGGAGAAAAAGTGGAAAAAAAAGAACGCAGCTTTAAGTACAAATTAAGTGATTCGTAGGAGGAAATTTCCCCAATGTTTCAATTATACAAGATACAATTATCAAACACTATTAAAAATTAGGATTACCACGGGAGAAAAAGGTGGATAAAAAAGATGTTTTCTATGTCATTAAATGAGCAACAAATTCTGCCACTGAATAATCTTTGAATAAAGCTATATCTGGAATAGCCAGTGTCATAACTCGGGATCCATCTGGCTAACATAGTTCCATTTACACCTGATTGTGAACACCAGTACACAGGTTCCTTAGCATTAAGCTACTGGATAACACAAACCGGGACATTCTATAGAAGTGTGAGATCTAACAATGGATTGCCGTGAAGACAAGAAAGTCTGCTTTTTAAAGTAGTACACATTTTGCTGGAATAAATGCTAATGCTTATACGGTGAAAGTCTACTATACAAAACAAACTACTCTAAATCAAAATGTTTAAGTGCTTTGGTTCAAGATAAAAAAACAAAAAAAGCTTTGTAAGGGGTGTGCCTGTGGGTGCTCTGTGTCTCCAAGCCAAAAATAACGTGTATTGCTGTTAAGAAACATGATCGTCTTGCTGATGGCACTGACTACTTATTCAAAATATAGGTATATTAACTATTTAGAATCCTGTTTATACTAATACTACATGATATATTTATTCAAGCAAATAAACACAGTTGCTTACATCAAAGCATAAAATCTTAAAATGTCTCTGTTTTGGAAGCAGACAGATAAGACATCAGAATAAATATAATTCCCAGCAGTTTCAGTAGGTGTATCCTCAGATCTTCCTAAAACAAATTAATTCCAGCAATCATAATAGAACAACAACTCCATCATCATCAGTGCTCTCAGTCTGAAGACACTCGACAAGATTTATCCATTCTAAATTCATCTTGCCTATAGGAAAGTCAACATTTTGTGCTGCTTAGCATAAGATTGGGTCAATTTGAAAAGGGTATTTCCATGGGAAATGGGCACCTCTGGTGCTGCAATCCAAGAAGTACATTTATTTCTGAATACCCATCGATGATACTACATTTATAAAATAATGCACACATTTGAAGAGACCAAGAAAACTCCTTATAAAGTAGCAGTCATTTCTCTCTGATTGATTACCTTCAGCATTATTTTGTTACACTTAAAAATAAAACTAAATTATTTATATACTCGGTTGCTAGAAAACATTGCATAGTATTTTTTGTAAGATTTGCCATCCTCAATTTGTTTTCTCTTAATTTAGTAGCTTTAAAGATACTATTACATGTTCTACACTTTTGGTTGTGGTTTTTTTTCCCCCCTCCAGTTCTGTTACTAGAATTTTCCTTGCTTCAAGTGAAAAAGAGGCATCTGAACAAGTTGGTCTGAATCTACTCCATCCATTTTAAATTTTTTGCCCCTTCACTGAACTGACCGACCTTCTCGCTCCCTTCAGATTTGAACCAGCAGCAAATGTCATTACCTTTCAATAAATCCTTTTTCCCACAGGTCACTCCTATTTGAAATGAACACAATCTGTCCCTCGTATCAATTCTTGTCATATTCGGCTAGTCCCGATTCAAAGACAGACATAACAAAGAACGTTCCACTTTGTGTACCAAGAAATTCAGATAAAATACAGAGAAAGAAAATAAGGGTGATCTGTAAGGGAAATGAATAGTAATATGGCAGAACTGCACGGTGCAAAGGAAAGAAGCATGATGTAATACAAGAGGAAGAAGAAGCAGATTATAAGAGACAGAGAATCATTCAGGAGGATGTGGAAATTTTTGAAGACCTTTGCCCTCATGAATCATGTATGGAAGAACCAGTTGAGATTCCAAGGACCGACAAGTAGCAAATAAAATTTCATGGATGGCAATGTTTTCCGAGCCCAAGGATAGTAAGGCTTACCTCACTCTGCAGTTTGCTAAAAGCATTGGCTTGTTTGGGTTTGGAAGAGATGCTTCCAAATATTTTCATTTTTGTTGGCTGCCTCTGGAGCACACTTACATCAAATGTTCTATTCCTATTTTGACAAAGCATTTCCCAGCATCATTTCAGATGCCCCCTATTTATTCTCAAAGATTCATTTTGAAGAAATAGAAAGCAAAGTGAATAAAGTAACTTGTCTAACCTTAAAAAAGCTTTATTTTTACTCAGTAGTCTAAATATTAATTGTGCTTAAAGCATTTCCTTGCACACTTTTCCATATCCCTGCTCTAAGTATTAGCTTCAATTTAACTTCTCTTGGGCAATTGCAACCACGTATAGGAGCTAAGGCTTAAGAGGACAATACCACAAAGTAATACAGTACATTAATTCAAGCATTCTGGCTTGAAAATCATCAAAGAGAGTAATCTGTGTTTTGCTGGACAAATGGTTGTCTTCCCCAAGTCATGACTTAGGTCAACAGCATAAGACTTTCTAGCGTGGCGTAGCCTACTTTTTGAATAAAAAGAGCATTTTCTTGCCAAAGGAGAGTCCTTACTCATACATCGGTGTCACTGTTAGGGCTTTGTGCTGCCATGAGTTCGTTAGCTAACAGGCTGTTATTTGGGAGTATTTTTTTTTTCTCCTATTCCTAACCAAAACAGCCTATGAGTAGAAATTAGACGCAACTAAGAAAAACTTGAAAAAACTATTGTCCCTACCAAAAAACCTTATACAGGGTCTTTTAGTGAATATAGAGGAAGAAGGGACACTTGAGCTAAAAAGTGTAAAAGATTGAAGGCTGAGGAATGTATGAAGAAATACTTGGCAGTAAATCTTGGAGGAACTGTTCACATGTAAAGAACTGAACATACCACAGTGAAGATCTATGCAACATCCTCATACTTGGGCACAGAAAGTTATACAATGTGAGGAGCATCAGATTAAGCAAATCTTACAGGATGTAAGCATTCATATTTCTTTTCAGAAATCTTAGAGAAAAATAGAGCAGCCCTCCCTTGAGCACTACATGATTTAAAATTCTCTGTACCTGAATTATTTGAGACATAAATAATATTTGCTTAGTCCTTAGAGGAGTGCTGCCTGATTAAATAAGAGCATTATAATTATTACGACCAGTTTGAAGAAGTGATCAAAGAACTACCAGCAATCAGCAAATTCTTCTTGACTGGAAACTAAGACTCACACAGTGACACTAGGAAATTACTGACAGAGTTTAAGAAAGAAAAGCAGAGCCCTTGATTTAATAACACAGAATGTGTGGGTTTGGCAAACCAGAATCTGATCTCCCTCTTCTACAAAGGAGAAAGAAGTCAGAAACAAGAGTCGGAAGCTTTGGGGCAAGCAGAGTTCTCATGCTCTTCAGCAACGGATTTATTTTCCTAGAACCTACAGAAGCTTTATACCTCTCAAAATTCCTGTTTTCCTGCAAGCAATACGTGGATAATAATTGTTGCTTGTCTCGAGTGCATCTGTGGGTTGGGGGGTATAAACCAGGGTCCTTAAGGCAGCCATAAGTATTATAATAGTTTTACAACATATGCTAAAATCATGTTGTTAGTTCTGTATCAGTTCAGGTACAGGCTCAGCAGGTTCATTTGTAGGTTATATATATTCACTTCTAAGTAACTATTCTTTAAATCGAGGTTTTTCTGAAATTGACCTCTCATTGCATCAATATCTCATCACGCACTAATTGTTACCAGAAATTCCCAACGTTCCTCTCTGGCTCCCACATCAGACTATCATTTTCCCCTTCCTTCAAATTAAGTGTTTTTGACACAAACTCTTGTCAACAAGAACATTTGTTTCTCTTGCTCAAGAAGCAGTATTTTTTCATTTCCCATCGCCTAAGGACGTGAAATTAAGGCTCGCACTCCTGTACACTGAAGAAAACAACATCCCTTGGATGTTCAGGAGCAGAGGACGAACATTTTCCTCTTCTTCCTCTACTGGCATACACCATCCTTTTCCAATTGATAACTCTGTACCATATAAAACGAAGTTCTAATTAGAACTGAAAAGGCTTGATTCTGCTAACTAAAACCTCCAGTCTGTTCAAGGCAAATGAATTTGAAGGATATTTTTTTGAACATCTTAAATTATTATTTTAGCATCATGGGTCCAGTTTCAAAGAAACTGCTAATGGGGAAAAAAAAAATCTTAATTAAATACAAAACCGAGAAAGCATTTCATTTTGAAAAAGGTTCTCCTCTCATATTTTTTTATTTGTTAGCAATATGTGAAGTTAAGGTCCATTTATCACACATCCTAAGCTCCTAAGCAGTGGTGTTTTCAACTGACTTCTACCAAGTACCCAGAAATTTCTGTCCTTTTTATCAATCACATTATGATTAGTGTGTCCTCTGTACTTCCCCAGAATATATGAACTCATACTAAGACCATTACTTTGGCATCATGTAATATAAAATTTTACTAATATGTAATTATTCAAAAAAAATCACAAAAAAAAAAAAAGAAGAAGAAAGAGACAAAAGAAGTCATTAAGTAAGATAAACATGTATTTTAACTGCCAATAACACAAAACTCTTCTCCAGAACAGGTCTGGCTTTTGGGGGTTCATTTTGGCAACTATAATGAATGCAAAAAAAAAAAAAAAACCAAACAACTGCAAACCAAAGGAAAAAAAAAAACAAAAATAAGCAAACAATCAAAAAAGAAGCTTTTGTGGGAAATTGAGCCATCTTCCATTAAAAATTCTCAATGCAAAGATGCAGAGTAGGATGACTGTCTGTGATCAATGACAAACGTGTGCTGAATAACATCCCTGTGATTTGTTTCTAATCTACGATTTTTGTGGTTTTCTCCTTTGTAAATATTTGTATCGCAAATACTGAAGGGCTTTCCCACACAAACATCAGCTGAATCTACCACCAACTAAGATGGGAAAAAAAGAGGAATACCCCATACAGCCCCTGTAAAAAAGGTTTGCAATCCAGAATCTCCTTTCTTCAGACCAAATAGCTTACTTAATTCACTTGATACAGGAGTTTCTATCTCTAAAGGTAATTCAGCAATTGTACCCCCGACACTAAAGAATAAACAAAAAGTGGGGTTTTACACCTTACTCAGCTGTTGGGACCAAAATACACATAGAAAATTGTCTGTTTAAGTATATATCAGTATAAAACTCATGCTGAGCTCTTCGAAAGTTATAAGCAATATATATACAAGACCCTTTCTCTTAACCCTTTATTAAGGGCTTCTAAACGAGAAGAGTACCTGGTATTTTATCTAAATACCGTATTTAAAGAGAAAACGATAATCACTACAACACAACAAAGGGAATAAAATATAGCAATATTAATATAGTGCACTAAATTCATGTTGTCTCAAAGCAGAGCATAGATTACGTCTTCGACAGCTGGAGAGATTATTCATGCAAATCGAAAAGACATATAAGTGTGCACTATACCAGCAAACTAAGCTGAACTTAAACAAGAAGGAAACTTCAGTAAAACACTAACTGACAAAAACCTAACAAAAAACTGACAAAAACTAACTGAAAATACAGGGACACAGAGAAGACAAATTGAATATTGTCAAAATACTACAAGGACTGGCATTTCTGTATTCTCAGACAGCCTTTTTTTGTTTGATTACAATTTCCCTTAGTCTCTCTGTCCATATTAAAAGGAAGCTATTTGTGCCCAGAGCTGCTCGATGGGCAGCAGCAGCATGTTACACGTCAGCCTGTTTATCGAGCCTGTCAATGCTTCCATGCCCGAGTGTTTCAAAAGTGCAGTTTCAGCCACTGTGCAGTGACTGAGCGAATGGGGTTAATGGTAGCAATGAATATAATCACTTTGTGGCAGCCAAGTATGTGTTTAAAACACTCGAGCCGGTATCCCATCTGTGTGCCTTTCTTTTTTTAAAAGAGATATCTGTGACAGTCTCAAAAGAGATGCAAACAAATTAACGGGTGTGAAAAACAAGCTCTGCCTCTCCTACCCATTTCACTCTACCTTTCTGAAGGCAGAATATTTATTATAAGGAATTTGTGCCTATTCTGGGGAAAGCTTCAGTCCCAGACAGTTTTCACCTCTCCCCGTAAAACGATTCACCTCAAATTATTTACATTCACTTAAAGCTCTATTTTTTCTTTTTCAGGCCTTTTGAACACCCAAAACATAAAATAGAGACAGTAGAATTTGCAGGACTTATGGAGCAGGTCCATATTTCCAGTGTTCAAAGGTGAATTTGGGAGCACAGTGTCAGATGTCCAGAAAGCCATTATCTTCAAACCACAACATCTTCAAGACAGGTAGGCTGCATTTCTAAAACACAGGATTTGATAGAAACAGAACCTTAATCTTCAGCTGATATACTGAATATCTGTGATTACAGACAAAAAATTCAAAGTTCTATAATTTCTGTGCTTCAACGTTATCTGCATTTAAAAAATAAACCATCCTGCAGCCGCGGTCTGAACCTCACGAACATTATCCTGCTCCAAGCCACCAAGTATTTACCCACGTATCCCTTCAATCACAGGTGTAAACACATCAGATTATAGTAGTGTAAAGCACTCCACAAGAAGTGACGGAATGTACAAAGTAGTACATGGGTTTTAAAATCTGGAAAATACTCATTCAGAGCCAGGAGTTACTAATAATTCAAACCCTAGCAATCAACTCAGCGAAACACTGAGACCCTGCCACCATCTGACCTTGGGGTCTGCTTTACTGTAGAAATTCTGAACTTCCACACATAAACCAATTCTCAATATTTCATTGTATCCCATCCCAAAAGCCTGGGCTCATACTTTTAAACTTGTTTTCCAAGAAGTTGCAGGGCATTAAAAAAAATGAGATATACACACACACACACACACACACACACACACGTAGTCGACTGTTTCCTACATCAGTTGTTGTGGGATATCAAGCCAAGGGCTGCAAACCTTTTCTCCAAGGTAAAAATAGTCCTTGCCTTAAGACACCAGGAGATATCTGAAGCTCCAGGATTACAGCGCAGGTTAACAATGCCAGGGGTCCTAAGGATGAAGAAAAATCGTATCTGTTTAGGGAATGGGAGACAATTAGAGACGGGGGAACACTACCACAAATGAAGTCACAGCCTCTTTCAATAGCTAAATTAATCTATTCGGCTGCCTTCTCCAATAAAAGCAAGCAATCCTTGAAATAAAGGCCTTTGACGCTTTCCACTCCTGCTCTAAAAAATCAAACCCTATTAACTGCAATCAAACATTACACTGCCCTCACAATATCCAACTTGGGAAGAGCACGTGTGAAATGTCTTGCAGTAGCTACAGGTTTCTTAGCTTAAATATTAGATTACAGTAACTGACAGGGATAAAACCTCCAGGTTTATGGGGCATCTTAGCATGTGACTTTCTGGGGAAGGAGGAGCTAAAAGAAAGAAAATAGCTGTCATTAATAACTGTACTACTGGGAGGAGAATTGAGCCAAGCTTCCTAAACACAACCCAAAACACAAACCACATAGGGAATGCTACCCCTTCTACTCCAGAGGGAACAAGAAACATAATATGGGTCTGATTAGAAGGGAGGTAAAAGGAAGCCAAATGCATTTACTAAGCTTTGACCAGTGCACTAGATTAGATCGTACCAGAACTACAAAAAGTAACTTTGATAAAAAACTGGATTAAGGAACCAGACCTTATAAAGTAATTTAATGGCCACAGATTTTGCTCAAAGATGACCAACAACTAAGAACCACATAGAATTGAAGAACAGCAGAGATACGCACCTATTCAGTGAGTCTCTGGCAGTACAGCCAGGACAGAGACTCGGAAGGAAGGCTGCAGAGCCAGAACCATCTGTTCTCTCTCCTACTGCACACGCCTTGACTATAACGGGATTACTGAGCACAAAAGCCAGCAGGTATAATTTATAACTCACCATACGATCTGTGACAAATATGCCAGCTCTCTTAGACCTACAGACCTATTCATGATGTCTCCTTACGCTATAATATGATCCATCACTACTCCCATTAAAATGAATAGAAAACAATTTGTCAGTTAAGATACTGCAAACGAGAATCAGCAAATTCACATTCAGTCCCATGATAGTCCCTATTTTTAGGCTACTGTGCCTCAGTCCATGGGTTATACCCAGCAGCCTCGCTTAAACTGCTCAGCAACTGAAACAGGCCATTTAATATTTATGTCGAGGACAGGAATAAAGTTAAAAATAAATTTTAGAAGTTTGCTTGGCTTTAAACAAAGATTTATGCAAATAGTAAGTGTTGGGAAATGATGACTCAATGAAAACCTCAGTTGCCGCTTTCTAAATTTCTTTACTGCCATACAGTTTTGCTCACTGATCAGAGAAAATACACAATAATGTTTTGATAAATAATAAACGTCTAATTTTTAATAGCTTCTGAGAAATCAAAGACTGGGTGAAAGACAGGTCTATCACGTCACAATTTCAGCACTGTTAATGTAAGTAGCGGATGCTGAAGGAACAACATCAAGTAGAATATGAGTTTCAAATTAGTGAATTACAAAATGAGGCTCACTAGATTTGTACAAAATATTTCAGAGCTGTACTTACTGCTGGTTTTGTTCTATTTTCTACAGTATAGCCACATGCCCAGTTCTCACTAGATCTGGATATTCAAATGTCTTTTAACCAGATCTATTCAGAGCCGAAAAACTTGGATTCTTTTTGAAAGAACTCTTATTGTTGCCTCTGAGATGCCTTAAAATAAGTTGAACAAATTAGTACTACACAATGGGGTACAGGTTTGTGAATGCCACATTGATAACATTGCTCTAAGTGGCATCTGAAAAGGCAGAGGAAGGAAAACAATACACTTTGCATGCAACCTATGTGCTAGCCAAAATAGCTCATAATAAAAACCTTAAAGGGTAAGACAGGCTATTTATGATATTGTCATGCAACCTTCTGCATGCCACTGACTACAGAATTCCTCCAGAAATTCAAACACTGAAAAGAGGACTTCCTCCTTACTAAAGAAGTTAACATTGTCAATCCCAATAACACCTGTCTGAAACTAGAGCATCTTTTTTTGCTTCATTTACTTTTTCATTTCATGTACAGGCACCGCTGATGGTCTCAGTATAGTTTGTGAAGTAGGTCTTATTAAAATATTTTTAGTCTTATAGTGAACTGAGTAGAAAGTAGGATAAAACTATTACAAGGTTTCAAGGTTTTGATACTGAAGGAGCAGTCAGGCAAAAGCAGAGTTAGAAACACAGACATTGTGGGCTTCGCCTTTTCGCATTAAAAATGTAGGCAATGAAACAATATATGGCTTTTAAATTTTTCATGTTTTTCCACCAGAATTTCTCACTACATCTTATAGGATATCTTACTGACACCAACTCTTGATACTGCAAAAGAGGAAATCACGAAAGTCACATTAATAACCCATAGAAAAAGCTGGAAATTCAAAATGTCAAATGAATTCAAAATCAATTTAGATTAATATCCCCTAACTGAAAAGTAAAGAAAACCTCTAAAGATGTGCTTATCCTCATACTTCACACAAGTGAACTCATACCAAAACCAGATTTGATTTTAAAATATTGGTACTCCCACCCAACAAGCTGCTATTATTAATTATTTATGCAAAAAAGAAGCACTATGAACGTGACAGCTGAACACATCTACTTTGTGCTCGGTTTAGCAGATTTGGATTTCTGATTGTGCTCCATACGTATTGTTCAAAGCTTACTGGTATTTCATTTTGCTATCGCTGGCTCCAATTCTGCAGGTGTTCATGTAGCTTTAACACAGAATAGAATGTTAAATAGAACACTAGACATGAACTGACTTCAGCAGAATTTCTTGAATGAAAAAGGCGGGTTTCACCCTGAAAACTGTACAGGGTTGCTTTGGAGAACTGTATTCTCCAAAAAAGCATTTTTAGATATGCTTGAATATTTCCTTATATTTATACAATCTTTATCAGCCCCCTGAATTAAATAATATAGAGAAGCTATAATATTGCACAGTAGAAAGTCTTTCTCTTTCAAATACACAAAATGATTTTCTTGGAGAATAGAGACATATTCAAGATTGTAATTTTCTAGACAAAGCCTCATTCAACAATTATCCAAGAGATTCCTTAAAGAAAACCCACATATTTTATGTGCAACTGCATTAGAACATGTAAACAAGTATTACATATTCCTAAAACATATTCCCAAAATATATAACAAACATTTTGTTACCGTCTGTGGGCTTAACTCTGCACCACATACACGCTGACGTGTGAACAATACCACTTCAGGTGGTACTTTTGATCACATAATATCACAGAAATTAAAGCCAAATAGATTTGAGCTGTTTGACAAATAATAAGATCATTATTAGAGCTTTACTAAGCGTCATCAGGACACAATGTCATTCTTCACTCCAAAATCTATGTGCTTGAGGAAAACGGCTGCTTTGCGCTCAGCTTCCACGCCATAAAAAGCACCCGTTATGGACTATGGTGACAGTCTGACTGACAGCAACAGCCTATCAGCCTGGACGGTACCCTTCAGGAGGAGTAAGACTCTTTTTATTATCAGAAGCAGCTGTTAATGGCGATATAATTAAAAGATGAAGTATTTCGCTTACAATTACATTAAGCCTACAGTGGCACAGCTCTGTGACATGAAAATAAAGCTCTTCAGAGGCGAGTCTCCCTTGGTGACAAAGCAAGCTCTTACCTCTTTAAAGCCATAGGCTGATGAACATAGATAACAATGAGAGGGATGCAGTATCCGTTAGGGAAAGAATTTAAGTTTCTGGTTCTTTGAAAATGTTTCTTTTTCAGCCAACAGAATGAACAAGCATGGAGAATGTTGTGCATGCAGAAGTTATTCAAACACCAAGCAGAAACCTCCTACTGCGAACCTGAAATACAGGTGAGCTATATTTTTCTGGAAAATACAGGGAAAGTACGGATTCTTTCCATAGACATACATAATTGAGGTTTTACAGCCATTCTCAGAGGTGCAGGCCGTGTGTGAAGAAGTAAAAGGAGAAGAACTTGGTTTCACACAGCTTCACGCACACACTGCACTGCCGGCTCGTCCAGCTGATGCAGTCCAGTCACTTCTATTTCCAAGATTCCCTGAGCAGAGAAGCAGATACTTCTCCCCTTTAGTTTCATATCCACCCCTCACAGTGCTCTGTTTCCAGATTAACATGGACGTGGCGAATATTTACTCCATGAATATTATAAAAGTTTTCTCCCTATTAACACGCGTTATCTTAACCGCCTTCGGCACTGCCTTCATACAACAGAACAGACATGAAAGATACTGCTCCAAGCAAAGGACTGTCTCCTATTATCTTCAGCACAAAGTAGATTGCTGTTATTGTGAATGTGAATTCCAAGATCTCTAGCCCTGAGACATACTATTATACTACGCCAATACTTTTCCTCAGAGTGAAATAAATACAGTAATTTCAATTAATATTCCCCTGCATACTTTGTAGTTTGGGACACGGTATTTAATAGACATGAACGTTAACAGCATGAAGCTGACAAAAACTGTAACGGCTAAAGCACCACATCTCTTGGCCATGAAAAGAGGAACATTAAACAGATGAGACAGTTAACTGCACAACTGTACTGATTAACGGTGTCTAATCACTCAACAAAAAATGTGTAACACTTGAATAGTAATTAATATCTCACCTGAGTTCTGGTCTTGTTTGAATATGTAGAAGATCAAGTCTAAATTGTTTGTTTTCTTAAGATGAGTATTTTAATTAAAGTTCCTTTTTTCACCCAAATATTTAATATGTATGATGTCTGAAGCTGCTAAATAATATCCAGGTTTTCCAGATGGGAATACTAAGGTGCAAGGCACAAAGTAATGTTTGTGACAGTAAATAGCGGAGTCAGTCAGATTTAGAACACCTTTACTTCAGAGCTTTCACAGAAATCAAAGACAGAAGGGACCAAATATTCCGTTTTGACATTCAATCCAGAGGCCATCATCAGCCCCAGTACACTTTAGAGAGGGCAGGAAAAGAGGTGCACGAAAGCAGAGACCAGAGCAGGGTGAATAACAAACACCATTGCCAAAATGGCAGGGAGTTGATTAGGTGATATATGTCCAGCTGATACCAGAGGACAAACTATTTTCTTTGTCGTAGACAAAGCCCAATGGAAAAATAAAGGTCCCAGATGATCCGAGAAAAAAAAATACATTTCTGTCCTGTATTTGGTCAACTGCTATTAACACTGGCATATGAACAAGAGTAGCAGCTAGACACCTGAGGTATTTTCACGCTCACCTGTTTCTAGCTGGGCCTATTCTTTGATGCTCCAGAGAGAATAAAAAGCGACAAGCCACCCTTGCCCTTACTGAAGCAATGCGCAATGGAGAAATACACTCCATCTCAAGAGAGCTGGAGATACGTGTTCTTCGTTTCTACTTCAAAAGATGTTGTCTCAATGCAAGCTGCAAGTATGTGAGGATGTTGAGAGCAACACGACATTCCGCAGAGCCAATGAAAGAAAGGACTGAAGGGAGGGAGTCAGATCAGGAGAGTTTTGAGGCCAGTAAGTCTGTCACGACCAGCTATGCTAACCGGCACGGTCAGAACACAACAGCAGTCGTCACCTCCTGAAGATGTCCTCTGTGGCAGGTAATGGCTTTCAGCAAGCTTTCAAGATCAAAAAATATCACCCTGAAAAAAATGCTACATGAAAATGGAAAGAATATAATTATTTCAGTACAGTTCTAAAATGAACAGCGGAATGTGGCTTCCATCTCTCAAAAATTTATGAGACAGAAAAAATGATCACAAAAAAATCTTATATGATCAGTCATGTATGTTTGCCCCAACTATTACAAAAAGAATTCCCTTTTGTTTTCCACAATGCCATTTGTACTTTTCATACAGGCTTTCTCCTTCTAGGAAAATTTTGTTTCCAATTTTGAGTTCTCACCTTAGCATGAACTAGATGAATTTCATTCTTCATCTTGAATTTCTCCTACATATTACACACAATCATATCAAATCACTGCTATAAAAGACAGATATCTTTACTGATATTGTTTGTATTACTTGCACAACACCTCAGCGATTCCTCAGTATCATGCTTCTTGCACAGTTAATATGTTATTGTACAGCAGAATTATGAACTGCAAAAGTAATTTCTGAAAGGCAGAAATTTGCAATTAATACAGTGTAATAAATAACTTCATTTGTATACTTGGTTAAAGTCAGGCACCGATTTCTCTAACAAATATTAAAAATATATTGATCTACAAAAGTTATAAATGTTCTTTGGAAATTTTGCTATGCAGCATAAGACAGGTATTTAATCTTCTAGACTAAAGGCACTAAATAACAAATAAAAATCATCATCAGTAATTTTCTCTTTGAAGAACACAGTCAGCAGATCAACATTAAGAGATGAAGTACTCAGGGATTGGTGATAATGACAGTTCAGTTTATTTTCAATATATATTTAAGATCTTCTTTATAATTAGCTACTATTTATAGATTATACCAATTAATCCTACTTTTTTTTTCTGAGTCAACCATTTTGATTCAAAAAACCTTCAGTATTCCCTCTGAATTCAAAGGTTGTAAACATCATTTTTGGAATCTGGGGTTTTATATGTCATTCAGATTTATGAGGTATTGCAGGCAAGGCAGAAACAGTGATCTTTCCAAGACAGGACACAATATAGAAATAATTTCTTCCACTGCTCATCTCCCTATTTGTAACACAATATTTCAATTCTTTAGTTCCATACCTGGACTTTTAAAGTAGGTGGACAGAAGAACTTCTTGACGTCTTTTCCCAAGGCATTTTTACGTAAAAGTTAGTCATCGCTATTTACATCTTAAATGTTCAATAGGCAAAAAGAAGGTACTTTTGTTTCTATTTTCTGAGCAGGGAATAGAAGCACAGCGGTTAGAAGTCTTGTCTGAGCTTAGCGTATCAGGAATTCAACATAGCATTGAATTAAAACTCATTCTCCTGCACTTCTCTCCAGGACTCTCACACACCAAAATGATTTTCTTTCACAATAACACAATATTTTTGCTTCATCTCATATGGCAGAGACGAATTCAAAATACCATGAAAGAAATACAAGATGATTTTTTGTGCATTTTGTTTAAATTTCAGGTTATTCCTAATTTAGTTGTTCTACATGAATACCCCACGCATACCGTACAACCAACTTAGCAAAAAAATATCCAAGGTAGGGTCAGCCTGTGCTCCTCAAAGTACAAGAAATTTCACAGTTTAAGTGAAAGTACTCTAGTAAATCTGCTTCCCAAGTAAATCACCTCCCATCCGAGGACAGTCTGAGGGGGTGGGGGTTGTTCAGCCTGGAGAGGAGAAGGCTCCCAGGAGACCTTAGAGCGACCTTCCAATACCTGAAGGGGCTACAGGAAAGCTGGAGAAGGGCTGTTCATAAAGGCTTGTGGGGATAGGATGAGGGGCAATGGGTATAAACTGGAGATGGGCAGGTTTAGGCTGGACATAAGGAAGAATTTCTTCCCCGTGAGAGCGGAGAGGCCCTGGCACAGGTTGCCCAGAGCAGTGGTGGCTGCCCCATCCCTGGAGGTGTTCGAGGCCAGGTTGATTGGTCCAGTGGGAGGTGTCCCTGCCCATGGCAGGGAGTGGAACTGCATCTTTAAGGTCCCTTCCAACCCAAACTATTCTATAATTCTATGCTTGAAAAATAGTAATTGCTTTTGTTTAAAAGTAATTCCCAACACTTATATTATATTTACAAGAGCAACAACACATCGGTTCTATTACAGCAAAAGTACACTTGTCCCAGTTGGGTCATTCCTACGTGTCCATTTTTCTAGAAGCTCTGGAAGGAAGTAAGTTCCTGGAACTTCTGGAAGGAAGGTTCCATTCATGACCATTCAGACCCTAACTCTCTTCCAACGACTTCATTACAGAAGTAAAGTAGATAAAGGAAATAAACAGAAGCTGTCAGAAAGCTTAAAGAACGTAGTGTTTGGTAATGACAATCAGTGAGAAACAGGGAAATCTACTTGAGTCTGCTAAGTCGTTATAATAATTTGTTTAGAAAGCAGTGAAGAAAAAAAAAAACAGTAAATACCTTAGGAAACCGCTGGATCAATTTGCACGTGCTGAAAGCACACTCGCCTCAGAGGCTCAGGGACATTTGTATTAAGCAAGAGACACACAATTAAGCTGCATCTCAAACTAAAACCCTGAGGGCTGCACACTTCATTCCAGTCAACTACTGCTGTTTTTTGGCACTATTTTCATTGCAAATATGAGTAATGTGGGCCCTTTAGTCACTATTAAGCAGCAATCTGGGGAAATCATCCACTTCCAATAATCTTATACTCCAATTTAGGGCACTCTGAAACCACATAATGAATAATACCATCGCCAGTTCTCTCCTATAATGGCACATGACATATGCCCACTATTGCTCTTTTCAAATCAAATTCAACTGTGATGCTTTTTTGCAGAAGAAAACTGTTTATTGTATTCATTTGAGTTTCCTTCTACACTCATTAGATGAAGCAAATTTCTGCTTCATAAGCAAGATACTCAGTTGAACTTGGCATTCAGAAAGCAGTAGACTCCTTTGCAATCAAAATAAAATTACTGTTTTTTCAGGTTAATAACACCATGTTAGGTTACAATTTACTCATGACTAATAAACAACGTATTTTCACTGTAAATTAGAAAGCTAATTAAGAGAGCTTCCGTTGTTCTTGCCCCTCCTGGATGGATTTTACCTGTTACTAAGGTCTGCCACTGCAGCATTCGAAAGAATGATTTCCCCGTTGACAAATGGAGAAAAGCTTTTATAGCCAAGCAAGTTGAATACCAGAATAAAATCAAACCACCTATCCATTTTTATGTCTTGCAGTCCTTTTGCTTTTCATAACCGTTAGAAAACGCTGATCAATAACACACATGGGATGAACGTCCTAAGGAATACAGCAAACTTACATCAATCCTGTCTAAAGAAAAAAACAACAACCTGCAACAAATAAAAAACTCCTTAAGAGATGCGCAAAGATTTCAAGCAGAAAATGGTCTCAGAGATAAAGGCAAAAAGTTTTTTATACTTCTGCTTTTAATAAATTGAAAATTCAACCTTTACCTTAACTATAAGAGATGGTTTAATGATATACTTCACCAAAACACTGCTTTTCTGTTCCTCAAGTGAAGGCAATGTGAAATACACTGCATTTTATCAGAAATACTTCTAAATTATTCTCTGACTTGCTCAGAAGCGGCATATCTAAGTTTTAGATAACAGTGTGGATAATTCCTTACTCATCCCAGGCAAACACAATCAATTGCATTCGAGAAATTCAATTTAAAAGAAATTTATCTTACATTAATATTCCAAATTCAGAAGATTTCACATAAAGCCATTCTCGTAGCACAGTAAATTTCCAAGAGACATTGTCATTAAAATAAAAATGATCCTGAGCAAAATAACTTGTAAGCTGTGCGGTACAGTCTCTGTCTTTGCATTATTTACTCTGTGTGGGTGGTAGCAGGGAAATCTATGTATAATGTGGTGGAAGTATGTAAATATTCTGGTAGTGTAAAAGACATGAAGAAATACGCGGTTACCACACCTGACAGAGTTCTGAATATTCTTGAGACACTCTTTCTCATTCAAAAGAAAACTGTTGAATGTTTTCAGTATTAGAAAACAGAACGTCCACTACATTTGTTTTCCCTTTACTCTCTTAGAGCTTAGACTGCTGCTTTTTGTGAAAGACCTGAAACAATCACACCAAAAATCAACTCATAACTTGTATTGTCACAATTGTTCACAAAATTAACAGTTTAGGCTTGCTTTTCTGCACGGAAAACTTCTAGCACAAATTACATCCCATGTACAGAAAAGAGGTGGTCTTCTCCCTTCAGGAGACTGCAGAGTACGGATTGGCAGATGCACGCAAACTCATGGCAAACCACCACCAACGGAAAGTTGAGATCCGTGTTCAGTGCTGTTTCAACAGAATGCAATGTTCAAATTGTAATACCCACACAAGAGCAAAAGTTCCACGGACTACTCTGAACAGTCACAAATTCATCAGAGAGTATTAAAACCCAGGTGTTAAAAGCACACTTTTACAATTCAGAAGCCTATGTTCTAATATTCCCTCATATTTACAGAAAAAAAAGTGCATCGATTGCAAACATTCATATAACGGTGTTGCAGTTTGCTGTTATCCATTAGAGCTACACAAGGAAAACAGCATCAGAAAGAAAACCTCAGAAGCAGAAAAAGCAGATAACAGTAATGATAAACATAGCTCATACAGTGCAGAATAAACCCCACAACATTCAATTGAAGTGCTTCTATATGACCATAGCATTCTATATTTCTCATCTCTCGGGTTGAAAATAGAGTTTAAAACATCAATTCCCTGAGCTGTGGCATGTTTTCCACTTCATGCAAAACCAATAAAACTTCTTTAAGTCCAAAATCAGCTTCTATTATATCAGTCCAAACCCAGGGCTTTCTCAATTATATCTCTGACATCTTTTTTTTTTTTTTTTTCCCATCTGCTGCCTAAATTTATGCCAGTAGTAACTCCATTGTACTCAGCAGACACGCAGTGGTGAGTTTAGTAGAACATACACATGAAAAATATAATTTCATGCAAATAGGAGACCACTAACTTGTAAAGACATCAGGTTATATACTCATTTCATTCCCATTTTTATATAGCTACCTAGGAGCAATTAATTTACACCAAAGATGCTGAATAGCCACGCCAACTTCTGTAAAACCTAATCATCTAAATTCCATACGTATATTGTACTGGAAATATACGGAGTATTCCCTTAAGGAAAAGATTAAGGTACGGTCACACTGCACTCTGAACTTGTGGGGCAGGTTCATAAACTGATAAGGTGAGAACGTATGAGGCACATTTCCATTTTTCTGAACACCAGATGCACATTCACCATTGGGGTATGGTGAGGTTGATTAGAAAGGGTAGTTAGCCCTACCTCTCCTTATCATCTCAGGCACAGCACTGCCCTGAAGCCCCTCTTCTCCAGAAATAACTCTGTTCCTGCCAATCAGGCATTTCTTGCATCATATCCTGTTGTGTTAGGCAGACAAGCGCATAGGCTCAAACATATTTATGGCAATCGTTTTTTGAAGTAGGATTGGACGACAGCTTTGGACGACTGGAATTTGTATTAGGAGAGCAGTCGGTTCAATGTTAAAGATACTTAAAAAATTCACATGAAATCTAAAGTATGTACACTGCTCAAAACGCTCTATGTAAAATCATAGAATAGTTCGGGGTGGAAGGGACCTTAAAGATCATCCAGTTCCAACCCCCTGCCATGGGCAGGGACACCCCACTAGATGAGGCTGCCCAAGGCCCATCCAACCTGGCAACTTAGAACTAGAGAACAATTTAGACCTCTGCAGATCCCCGAGTCTAACCCCCTCACCTCCCCTAAATCAAACAGCACCTTGAATACTGTGTTCAGTTCTAGACCCCTCACCACAAGAAGGATGTTGAGGCTCTGGAGAGTGTCCAGAGAAGAGCAACAAAGCTGGTGAGGGGCTGGAGAACAAGTCTGACGAGGAGCGGCTGAGAGAGCTGGGGTTGTTTAGCCTGGAGAAGAGGAGGCTGAGGGGAGACCTTATTGCTCTCTACAAATGCCTGAAAGGAGGTTGTGGAGAGGAGGGAGCTGGGCTCTTCTCCCAAGTGACAGAGGACAGGACAAGAGGGAATGGCCTGAAGCTCCGTCAGGGGAGGTTCAGGTTGGATATCAGAAAAAAATTCTTCACAGTAAGAGTCATCGGGCACTGGAACAGCTGCCCAGGGAGGTGGTCGAGTCACCTTCCCTGGAGGTGTTTAAGGAACGGGTGGATGAAGTGCTGAGGGACATGGTTTAGAGAGTGTTAGGAATGGTTGGACTCAGTGATCCAGTGGGTCCTTTCCAACCTTGTGATTCTGTGATTGGTCAAGTTTATTTTGTTATAAAGAACTCCCTTTGCTTCTCCCAAATTCTCAAAATCAATCACCAATTTCTAAACACATTTACTAAATAAATTCTTTCTTTTACAAGAAATACTAATTGGCTACTTCCCTGTAATTTAAGATTGAAGTTGCTTTTGTACTGTTGGTAACTTTTTCTTTTTGGATATCTATTCCTCTTTTTCTCCAGACCAAAGGCTGAGCTTCACTGCAAATAACACATCAGCTGCAAAATTAACAGCTGCTCTACCCCTGTGAAAACACAGGAAAACATTCAAGACAGAAACTTCCAGTTCTCTTTCTTGGGCAGAAATCTCTGGTCTAAGGTACCAGAGTAACCACAGTAAAGCTTATTATTAGAAAGCATTAGAATGACTTTCAGTCCAAGTTTCTTCTGTTAGGAAAAGCACTTATTAAAAGATAACTGCAATACTTTCTATCAACTCATCGACACGGAAAGCCTGGTACAATTTTACACTCTGATTTAATTGATGCATGTAAATAGTACAGTAAGATAGAGTTAGTTTTCTTCCACAGTTTTAGAACAGTCCCAGACGGTATTTTTCATTCCAAAAGAAGTTTAAACTGGAATTACATACACCTAGGGTTTTCTTCTTGCTTTATTATGCTGTTCTCCACAATGTAATTACATTATGACATTGAAAGCAGCTCAGTTTTGCACAGGTATTACCATTTTTATTAACCAAAGTAACAATGGATATATATCACTTACAATTAGTCCCCCTAAGTGTTTAACTAAATACCTCAGAATGTCTGGAAATTAAACCAGTAACAAACAACTCTTACTTACTGACATGTTTTAATAAGGTTAGAGCCCTTTGTGTTTTGTCTTCTGAAATTATTTTACTCCAGCAACTTCGACTGGTGCTAAACTCTTGACTAAGACACATAGCCTTACAGTCACTCGGAGTGGTGGCCCTTCATCTTATGATTAATGTGCAACTTCATTCACTGGATAATTTCAAAACGCAGAAACTTTGCAAGTAAATTAACGGCCTTCAGAAATCTCAGCCAAATTGCATGAATACAGATTTAGGAGGAATGAAGTTATGCTGTAAACAAAATGGCACAAAAAGTTAGAACAAGTTTAACATTTATTCACCTTAACATTAATATTTATTCCACCTGTACTACGGAATTAATTTATAAATACATCAGCAATATCAGCTTTCTAAAGATTGCACTTTCAAAATTTGTCTTCCAACAAATGGAAAAAAACTTTTATTCTCTTCTGTTATTGCAACCACTATTATTCCACCCTTTTTTTCAATTTCTAAAATACTGCTTGTAAGCAACTACCACAATGACAGACCACCACTGTCCCCTTCCCTTCCGACAGGTAGATTTGCATATATAGGAGAAGACAACCAGCAGACTGTAAAATCAGTAAAGAAAACCAGGAAATCCCACCTGACAAATTATTACAAGATTTAAGCACTTTACAGTAAAAGTTCCTGAATTATTTCTGTTGTTACATCACTTCTGATTCTTTCACGAAGCCCCAAATGGCAGAAAGAACATAACCAAATTAAAGAAGCATCAGGGTCACAATCTCATTTCTATTTGTTATAGCCCCGTAGTTTCATCATTCCCACTGTGGGAAGAACTGATCAAGGAGAATATTCCGCAAAGTTCTATGTTTGCATAAGCATCTTTTACTTATGTACCTGCAGCCTCCTCAACGCACCACTTCAGTAATTTCTGTGTCTCTGTTTTTTTCTTAATCTCTACTTACAATCATAAATAGCATCAGCAAAAAAGAGAATTGAAATTACAGAGTGAGGAGAAAATAGTCACAGTTCTACATATGAAAGATTACAATTCAATTGCAAAATAACTGGGTTAATATTCATAGATGTTTATTTTACTACAACAAAGGAACAGTTTACAAAATCTATCCCACGAGCTGTATGCAATTTGTATTGATTCTATTTTCCTAAAGTTGTTATGTTTTTATGATGATTTATAAGTAGACAGGGATTATAATAGATCTATGTGTAAATATCTACCCAGACTACAGTGAAGACAAGAAAGACATTTATGTTTTACAGCAATAAAATACACAGAAAATGACATTTTTTGAGTTATTCCTTAGACACTACACTTTCAGCTATTGTTAGAGTTCAGCTAGAAAGGGCTCTGCACAGAGCCTGATACAAACACACTTGAAAATCAGCAAATATAACAATGCAGTTCGCACATACACACTCACCTATTTACAATGAGTACTAAAAAGCTTTCAGAATGTATACAGCACAAATATTCCAACACTAATAAAGTATTTGTTACTTCTGGAGTTCTTAAGGTACCTCTACACTCAATGATGCTGTACGGTTTCTTTCCAGCCTGCTGTTCTTTTCTATCTTAGTATACAGCCCCACCAAGGGCCAAACACAAGACATGTTATGCAGGGTCAGGCCTAAGAACATGTTAAAAACTCGTCCTGTGAATAAAAATCACACGGTTCTGATCACCTGCAGGAGACTGATCAGTGGAAAATGGATGGTCAAGACATAGATTCACATTTAAACATTTACTGGACTTTTTCAGTCACTGTTTTAAAGGCTGTTTATACAGTCACTAAGAGGTAGACTGAGGCATTTGTACGTGAAATAGTAACAGGCAGTCTTCAGTGGAAACATATATACCATTTTATCTGCACAAATTCGTTCAAGTTCTTGAGAAACACCATCTTATAGGCCACTTATTGAATTGAAAAACATAAGGAAAAAAATCAATCAAAACTTCCCTGTAGGATGCATTGATTATTTCATATGGAAAATATTTCCTCAAATTCTCCTCAAAGTCAAGCATCTCCAAATGAATCACTTTATTACCCTTTAAACAATGGTGTGATATTCCCTTTTCTCCAGTCACCAAGGTCTTCAGCTGACTGCCCTAAGATTTTAAATATGATGGAGAGTGGCTTAGCAACTACACCTGCCAATTCCTCCAGAACTGTGGGATGCATTTCTTTGGGTCCCATGGACTTGTGTACGTTCAGGTTCCTCAGGTAATGTTGAACCTGATCTTCTCCTACTATCAGAAGGACTCGGTCCACCCAATCCCTACTACCTCAGGGTTCAGGGACTTGAGAGACATGGGAAGAGCGATTGCCAGGGAAAGGCGAGGCAAAAAAATTGTAAAGCACCTCAGCCTTTTGTATACCAGCTGTCACTAGATTCCCTGTCTTTTTATCAGTGTGGGATCATTTTCTTTCATCTTCCTTTTCTGACCAGTGTTTTACTGTTCTTCAAACACCTTCCATAATTCCAAACTCTAACCGCGCCTGAGCTGCCCCAATCCCATCCCTGTACGTGCTGACAACATCACTATATTCTTTCCAGGAAACATGTCCCTGATTCCACTGTCTGGGTGTTTCCTTCTCACACTTTAACCAGGAAATCCTAACTCAGCCATACCAGTTTCCTGCCTTTCCTGCCTGATTTCTTACGCATGGCTATCAAGTGCTCCTGTGCTGTAAGAAAAATGTCTTTAAATGGCTGCCAATTCTCTTCTGCTCCTTCAACCCTGATGCTTGTTTCCCAGAGGATCCCATCCCAGTCCTGAGATCAAAAAACACCAAACCAAAACAGTCTGCGCAGTCAGGAATCCAGATGCCACCAGCCAGTGCCATCTTTAAGAGTTGTGCTGAACTACAGCTAAAGCCAAAGCGCTTTGGTTCATTACTTTCCAAAGTAACAGACCATGCCGAAGCATTCCATAAATCGAAGTTGATAGGTGCATGCACGCAGATCTAGTAACGCTTATTCTCATGCTCCCTTTAAAGCACAGAAATAGTCACACTGAAGGGAAAGTGTGACTGAAACCCTAATCTAAGGCTTAACAAACCCTTGCCATGCACGTAAACTAGGATTTACTATGTTCCCTTCTCATCTACCTTTCATTCCACTGAATTTTGTCTGAGTTTTCATCTTGCACAGTACTCCTTGGTTATACCTTTTCTTTTACTCAACATAGGCAGGAATATGTCAGTACGTTACGACTGGTTCAACCTCTCTGAAGTTTCAGAGAGGGCAAGAGCCAGATGACAAAGCCATCCTATCTCTACAGTGCCCGTAACTTTCCGTTTAGTACAAATAACTGAATTACTTTTATTCCATTAGCTTTAAGCAGACTGAAATTAAGAAGTTTATCAATGCATAACACGCATAAGGAAAAACAACCAATAACCAACAACAATCACCATTTCTATAATCAGAGATCAATTTGTCTTTAAAATAAGTTATTAACATGGTTGCTGTATCCCACTGGTTCTACTGCTTAGTCTTTTAAAGCTTCAAGAAATCCAGCAAATCCTGGTTATTCAAACTGACGTCGCAAACTTGCCTTACAAAAATAATTCACTTCCATTGTTTTAAAACAGCAACAAAAAGAAATGTGGATTTTTTGTTTGGTTTCTTTAATGAATTGTTTTTCTTACGTAGGTCTTTAAAAGATGGAAGTATGACAAATAGAGTGCAATTAATGAACCTGCAATCTTTTTATATAACCAACATTCAAAACTTCTACATAGATAATAGTTTTCAACTTGTGTCAGGATTTTGCCAAGGTTTGGGGTTTTTTAACACTCTAGAAGGAATACTTATTATTATCTGTATACCTGCACCAATGCTACCACTTGGCATTATAAAAGACATATCCCTAAATATAAGCCTAAAAATTAATCAGAAGATTGACATACAAAAAAGTACTCCTACATGTGATAAATACATTTATTGTTTAGTGACCAAATCAGAATATGATACCTCTATAAAATAGCATGCTTTGGAGACCAAAGTAAAATTACATTTAAAAATAAAAAGGATAATTTCATATTAACAGTTGTCTTTGGTACTAAGAAAAAATAAATTAACATTTATTATAGTTTGAGGTATCATATGATAGAGGGTACAGTTTAACTTAGAGCCAGCCCAGCGGATGGCTTTAGTACGTATGATCAAGTACAACACGGGACTCTGATCACTAACAGATTTATGCCATGCCTACATATATTCACAGTCTCATATCATTAATAACATGAAAAGATAAGTATTTAGTCGACAAAGCTCCCAATTCAGACCAGCAGAACTACTTATATTAAATTCTTTCTGACAAGAACATTATTTTTAATTGAGATTGAAATAATTGACTTAAGTGGAGGCTTTTTGTTTTCATTACTTGCAAATCTGATTCTGCTGGATAAAAAAGAAGGTTGTACCGGAAGATTCACTCTGATCCTTCCCAGATTTCATAATAAATCACCTTCCCTTGGCAATCATTTACCTGATTCAAGTTAGCATTCTGTAAGTCAGCTGTGCTTTCTAGCCTTTCATAACATAATATTAAAACAATAGAAATTATTGACTAATGACAACAATATATATGGCCAGCTCCGTCGTTTAATAAAGAAAAAAAATCCATCCCATTAAAAAAATGGATTTGGTTCAAGTGTCCATAAATGTAAAACTGTGTACGCTCTCGTATCCTCTCAGGAATTTCTGTTTAACACACTAGTGTATATTGTAGTCAGCGTTTTTGATCGAACTTCTATCATGGTTTGTGTGTTAAACAGGAATTTCATTATTTAAGAGGATAGAAGCGTCATAAAGCATAATGCAATTCTGTATTGTCACAAAAGGAGTAATAACCAATACTGTGAATTCAGGTAAATGACTCGCTGTTAAAATATAATTTCCTTACAGTGAAATACATCACAGACAAGAAATTCCCTTCTAAACCATCTGATAATGCAGGAGTCAAAAGGACTGACCGCATTAGCCAAGATACACAGATAATGATACGAAACACTGGCAGTCAGAACTTAACCTCACAGAGACCGTTACACTGCTATAATGCACAGAAGTCGGGTATTAGATGGAGCTGAATTACACTTTTTTCCCCTAATGTAGAGTGATATTTCACACAAATATAGATTTCAGTAGGTGAAATGAGAAGTGGCAATGCAACATTAAGACTGCTGAACACAATAACCTCAATAATCACCGAGTAAACTACAGGAAAGTTTTGCTTGTGATTTTCAGTCTATAAATAGACTAAAACAAATTCAGAGATGGATTTGTTGATTAAGGAAAAAAACTGAGCCAGCTTTTGTGAGTCTGTTCCACTATCATCAACCTGAACGAAACCTGTAAGAAACATTGCTGTATGATTGAATAAATCTATCCCCATCTGAGGTAGCAGCATTCAGCTACGGAACTGCTGACCAAGGTCAGTCTATCACAGTTTAAAATGAAGACTTTTCAGATGAAAGACCACCTACACCACTCTGTGAAGCACAACCATTAAAGGACCTCTGAAAAGAAACAGATCCTTAAGACTGTTTTATCACCTAGTTTACAGATACACAATAATTAAACGCCTGTGATTCAGATATATGTAGGAGTTAAAATCAGGGCTGAAAGTATATCTGAAATCTATTCGGAGTAAACTTAGATGAAAGGACTTAATGAAAGATACGAACACTTGAAAATGAAAATAAGCCAAATAATTCTGGGATATTCGTTGACTCAGTGTTAAAAATCTTTAATGTAATAAATACTTTTATAAATGCAGTTATATTTGTAATATATTATACCATTTTCAAACTATACATTATCATTACACACATAAAGCCACCGCATAATAAAATATGATTAAGAAGAGTGTTTAGCACACACAAAGTCCAGATGACTCTGGGAAGCATCGATACATCTAACTCCTATTCTAGCATGGAAAGTCATTTCACTAAACCTTGCCTGTTTACTTGGAAAGCTATAGGTGAAAGCAGTTGTGAGAACCGATAAAATCTTTCATTGATTATAATGGCAACCAATACTTTGTTTCAAACACAGGCAAACAAGTTAAACCCTGAGATTTGAAATGCATCTCCCTGGAGTATCTGCATGAAAAATAGCTTTTTTCCCCTGCCCTCTTCTGAAGTATTCTCCCAATAAAAGCAAAACAAGAAAGAACATTTCTAAATAAAGGATACCTGAAAACATTATCTCAAGACTGTTCCCAAACCCAGATACCACAGCTCTGAAAAGGAGTCTAAAAATGTGCCTGACCCGGTATACGCGCCAATATTCTTCACAAAAAGTGTCTCACTTCTTTACAGTTGTCTCCTCATTACAGATCCCCTCATGGGAACCCAGAACAGTATCTTTATTCAAGCTGAGATCAGTTTTTGCTTCCTTTTCAGTCTGTCTTGAATTCCTGCAAACACAGCAATATTTAGCCAACTAATTTAATATTACTGATTAATGCAAAAACCCTATAGCTCTAAATCCTTTTCAGGCATCTATTGTTAACGCTTGACAGGAATACCAGAAGCAGGAGAGGTAGTATAAAGAGGTAATGTATGTGGGGAGATAGGTTCAGGTTCTCTCATGAGTCACAGGTCTCTTGGATCAGCTATTTTGCTAGTTTTCTCTCAGGAAATTATAACATATCCAGTTATGTTCTCCTCTAGATTAAAATGGGTGTTGTAAAACTAAAGAAGGCCCAGCAGACGGCTATTGCGGTGATAAGAGGGCTAAAGCCCATAACCTCTGAGGAGAGGTAGAGCAAACAGGTTGGCAAAGACAGGCTAAAAGACAGCTTAACTGCAGCCTGCAACGACTTGAGGAGTACTTAAAAGATGACAGCCAAAATCTTCTCAGCAGCATAAGATAACATAACAAACCTCAGTTTGGTAGGTAGAGGCTGGACACTAAGAATAAGCTTTTCACCAGGTGAGCAGTGCATCACAGAGGTTATATGAATTCCATCTTTGCAGGTTTTCACGACTTTGCTAGGCAAATCCATGAGCAACCCGATTTAGAGCTGGCACTGGAGCCACTTCCAGTAGAAGATCAGATTTGATCACTTCCAGAGGCTCCACTGAATCAGTTCTTTTATGACTGTGTAAGAACTGGATTCATCCAGACGCACTGACTGAAATGGAAAAGGACTTGCTGTAGATGCACCTTCTAAAAAGACTCGGCTTTTGACAACTGGGAAGCAATTTTCATAGATGTGTGGTACATTAAGAATAAAAGGAGTGTTTTAAACGACTGCAAGCGAGTATAGACTGAATTGTGCTCCCGGAAGTGCAATAGGGAATACAATCTAATCTCATTACGTCAATAATAGACTGTGCTAGTAAATCTAGTTTATTTTTTACTCCACTCTTACCATTCTCTATTGATTAGTCTCATAATTTTATCCATATAAATATGGTAGGCCACCTAGAGAACCTGATTACTGTAGTTCAAATTACCTAATGAAAAACAAACTGAGTATTCATGTTTGCAGAGAAAGAAAACCATTGGTTTTCACATAAACTTTCAATAGTTGGTTCTGTAAAATGCTGTCAAGAAAATTACCTAAATAAATCAGACGCATTAATGTGTTAGTTGAGTGAAAGGTATTTGGAAGATCAGTCTTTTCTCCTTTGAATTTGCCAAGTAGTGGGAAAGCATTCTGATCTTGGCTTTGGTTTCAAAATAACTAAGAGACGTCATTCTTGCAGTAAGCGCTGGAATACACACCCTGGTAACCTGAATGCTGAGGAAGAAATCACTGAGATCAGCAGAGGAGAGAGGGCTCTTGAAGATTCCTGGTCCCTAGTTATTGCACTGAAGGCGACTTCCTTATGGATACAGAACAGGAAAGTGTAAAAAGAGAATACAGCGAGTCACGTGGTTTAAGAGGTGCCAACATTCATTTCCTTCATCAAAACTAAGTACTGTAGAAAAGCTCCTGGTGATCAATGCAAAAACAGATTTTTCTTTTTGTGAATCCTTATCCTTATCATTGCTTTTTGCAGCCAGAAAGGCACCGTTCGTCTTTATCTTCATCACGTTAAACCTCTTTAAAATGGCAGGCAGTAGAATCTTTAAAGCCACGAAGAAACTGAGAACTTCCAGCTCCTCATGAGTCAAAAGACTGGACCAGATGGATGTTGCCAGATGAACTAACACACAAACTAGTCAAACCTATGCCCTTTTTCATCTCTTTTTTCCCCTTAGAAGATAATCTGAGGAATTCAAAAGCCCTGTGTGCTTACTACTGAAGACCAAAACCAGAAACATCTCATTCACCATCTCTGTGGTATCATTGCAATCAAAGCAGAACATGGATTTATGTTCTCCCCAGGACTGATACGCAGCAAAACGTTCCATTTCTTCTCAAATTGGATTAAGTCTGATGTCTGATCTTCTGTCTATCATTCACAGCTATCAAATCCTTATTATACGCTTACCAGTTCAGATTAAAAACATATATATATATATAAATATATATATAAAAAAGACTAAAATTTTGACAGCAAAAAGCCATCTCAAACAACACATGGCAAAACTTAGCAAAACTAGCACTTGGCTATAAGCCATATTCAAAATAGGCGTATTTTTAACTCTGATGACATGTTTGTACATTACTTGTTTAAAATAATTAGCAGCTGAAACAATGACCACATGTGGTCATTAGGATAATGATATTAAATGGATATGCAAATCTCCGCACAAAGAAACCTGAGTATCTGTGAGGAAAGCAAAGTAATTATGGCACATGGAACAAACTGAACAGCACCATTAAGAATTTAAACCAGAAATATTTAAAATAAGAAAACAGAAATCATTCTGGTTTTGTAAGTTTTGGAATAGCATACGTTTATCAAGAAAACTATTGGCAGACAGCGTAACCAACGTAACTTATGCAGCAGCAATTGTGAAACCTGGTATTTACAGAGAACAGAAACTAATGTGCTTGATCCTTCCCCTTCAACGAAACATATTTACTAGTTAACAGCCCTCCTCTCCCGGACTTGTAGCCGTGTTGTTGTAAATGCTAGCTGGCAATATGCTGACTTATGTCAGCATTGAAATTTGGCACCCTGCTTCATTAGCTCGCCAACAAAGCAATTCAGGAGTGTTACTGAGTCATATACCATTCTTAGTATTCGCTTTCTCTCATTTTTATTTCACTGTGTGATTTTTTTTTTCCTTCACCATCCTATTTCTCAGGAGACAGAAAAATGCTTTGTATCCTATTTTTAAAACTATCCCCAGCAGCAATATCAATACTAGTATTTTTACAGACTGCCTTCTCCCATCCACAAATTATAATAATACCCCATAGAAACTAATTTAAACTTTACATTTAATGTATTAGCTTAAATGAATAGTATTGCTAAGAGAGAATTATTCTGTTTCTGTGTATTTAATTATTTTCAGTTCATTTTTCAGTGTAGGTTTTCTGCCATGCTGAATAGTATTTTCTGGTCTATTCAATATACTATCTTACCACATATAATATTTCCCATCAGTAACTGCATTGATTCATGAATTGATCAGAGCTAGACAGCAGCATAGTACTGACTTTAAGAATTATAGATTTATTTCCAATGAAGCCGATGGGAGCTTTGGAACATAATATTCAAATTGCCATATTGAACATAATTCCATCTTTAACACAGTTACTCAAAAGCAATCAAAATAGTCAGCTGATATCAGAAAAAGATTAGGAAGGATGAAATAACTAAAGAAATTCCTAGAAAGTTATTATTTATATATTTATACTGTAAGTTAAGATTCCCTGGTCCACGTTAAGATTTTAATCGTTTGAAGCATAGTAATAAAATATTGAAAAATTGTGTCAATTGTTGTATGTCAGCCTTAACTCTTTTAAACTGCAGTATTCAGAGACACCAGCTGTCTTCATAAGCATCTGTAAAAACATTCAACACGTTGCCATGTCCAAACATCATGAGTTTCCTGACACAAGCCTTCCATACGAAATTAAGCTGCTAAAACCAACATGGTAATATTTAAACTAAAATACCACGTATAAGAAATATTTCACTATTTTCACATATTTCGGTGATGTTCCTAACAATGAGAAAACGTGACAGCAACACAATTCAAGAGGTCTTTGGGGAGGGACTGTGCACTAAGGCTTGTAGCAACAGGACAAGGGGCAACGGGGATAAACCGGAGAGGGGCAGGTTTAGACTAGACATAAGGAGGAATTTCTTCACCGTGAGAGCGGAGAGACCCTGGAACAGGTTGCCCAGAGCAGTGGTGGCTGCCCCATCCCTGGAGGTGTTCAAGGTTGGATGGGGCTTGGAGCCCCTGACCCAGTGGGAGGATCTGCCCATGGCAGCAGGTGGGACTGGATGGGCTTTAATGTCCCTTCCAACCCAAACCATTCTATGATTCTACAATTCAGATCCACTTATATAAGGCTACATAAGCATTTGATTACTACAATGAGTGCAGTCACTTCACCGGTGTCACAGCAGAATTCTGCACACGCACTACATGCAAGATATTACTAGACTAACGACGGCTACTCTGTCGCTTCCCCTTTCTTCCCTCTCCCTGGTGCAGTAAATCCTGCGTGAGTTATAACCACTGTCTCTGTCTCCTCAGCAATTCACTTACGGTGTCATTTTAGAGTCTCTACTTCTAATTTATACTTAACGAAAAGTAAGTGTCAGAAGCCACACACACAGCTGAGACGTGCAGCACACTCTTAACTGTGGTGCTCGTGTGACAGCTTATATGTATGTATACGAACTGAAATAGGTTCAGGCAACAGAAAGAAAACTGGAACAATGGCACAAAGACAGCTAATGGTTTCACTTCAAAGCCAACTTGGGAACTCCACTCTCATATTAAGATGAATTTCTGAATTATAAATAGAACACTTATAATGCTACAAATTAAAATAATTTGAATTGTGTTTCCAAGCTGGTCTCTCAGTTTAATTTTTTACTGGCCTTCACTTTTAAGCTAATTTACAAGATGTTCTTTCCATAATGCAACTAGGACATGCATATATTTAAACTGTATTCCCATCTTGATTTACTTATTTTGCTTACGCAAAAAAAGACAAGAATTATCTCATAGGTAATAAGTAAAAACATGTATTTATATTGGTTTTGAATGGATCTCTTCTGAATCTCAGACCCCAATACTGTTGCCTTTACCAAAACAGGGGTTATGGAAAGCCCGCAGGTTTTGGGCTGATGGATTAAAGCCTACCTAGGGCCAGAGATTCTCCAGTTGGACATCCTCCAAGGAACATTCCTAGTGCAAAAAGTGAAAATGAAACCTGAGTATAAGGTGAGAAATGCAAAGTTCCTCTTGTGTTTTCTCATAATCTTCAACTTCCTTGTTAAAAATTTATCAAACCTACTGGTTATGAATATCAAGCAGTATCCAGATGCATGAGATTAAAACATCAATGTTCACAGCTTTAAGAAACTGTCAGCCCAAGAAACTGGATTTCTTTTTCCTGAGTAACATGTGAATTTTCCATTACGCTACAATATTTTTCATCTGAGAGGTACACAAAACAGATGTTGAAGGTCTACAGCCCCACACAGGAGTGTATATCGCAAAATAGCCCATAAACACTTCTATAACAAAAATCTAGGCTTCTTTTCCATTTATTCCCCACATTAACCGTGAGGGCTTTTAGCAGCCTAGAGCTGCTCAGTGACATCCAGAGCAAGTTTTAAGTAAAAACTTGCACGCAAGAGAAAATGTCTAATGTAAAAGTTTTGAAGTATATTTTTTATATATATATATGTGTATAAATACTGAAAGATACATACGTATCTATACATATTGTACACATACCTGCAAGGGCTCCAAGAAAGCTGGGGAGAGACTGTCTACAAAGGCTTGTAGCGATAGGACGAGGGGCAATGCGGATAAACTGCAGAGGGGCAGATTTAGACTGGACATGAGGAGGAATTTCTTCCCCATGAGAGCGGAGAGGCCCTGGCCCAGGTTGCCCAGAGCAGTGGTGGCTGCCCCATCCCTGGAGGTGTTCAAAGTTGGATGGGGCTTTGAGCCCTGATCCAGTGGGATGTCCCTGCCCATGGCAGCGGGTGGGACTGGATGGGCTTTAATGTCCCTTCCAACCCAAACCATTCTATGATTCTATGATTCTAGCTGTATTTTGGCATTACTTCATACATTATTGTGACACACCTGTTTTTCTTCTCAGTTTCAACAGTGACATAAACTTAGTTTCCCTTAGAAATACTTACATAGTGAACATTACATCTGGATTACATGTTAGGGCGAAAAATATCAAATCTAGCCAGTATTTGTTTGGATACCCTACAGATACTTTCACAGATGCATTCCTAGATCCTGGGCAGCAATACAGCTGTGTGAGCTGTACTGGTGCACTGACAAAGCTACTGTGAAAACCAATCCTGAAACCAGTTTGTTCAATGTAATGGCAAGGAGCTCTGCACTAGGTCGCATCGTGCAAACCAAACCTGTCCCAAATCACTTTTTGAAAATTAAATTAAAGCTGTCTGAATCATTTTGGCCTTACCCTTTCAAGTGGAGAAATGCCACAATTCCACGAAACGTACAGACTGAAGCCTTAACTTCCATTAGGAACAAATTTCTCTAGCAGACATGAAATTCCAGTATGCAGCCATTAAAGGAATAAAGGCTGTAACATTAAAAAGAAGTTTTCACAATACAACAACCACAGTTTAAATAGGTAACAACTCAAAAATGCCAGTAATTATTTCGAAGTCGAAGGAAGAAGGTCTCCCTTTCACTAAAGGGAACAGAAAGTAGCTTTACAAATTGAATAATGTTAATGGAATCCTAAGTAGCTGTGATATGATGCTGCATCAGTGCAAAGTTCATTTTTGGTAACACTTCCCATCTTAAGAATGAAATAACCACGCCACAAACCCGAAAAGCAATCAATTCTCTCCATTAAGCTAGAAGTCTTCACAGAAACATGAGACAAACTTTTTGATAACACACAGTCATTACAACAATCACAAAGAGTTCAAGAGAAAAACAACAAAACCAAACCCAACAAAACACAGTTTTGTTTATATTTGTCAACGATAAAAGCAGTAGGTGACACCAGGGCGTTTGGCTGTTGTCACTTTTTATGCATCATCTCATTTAGCTCTGCTCAGATCCCTTCATTCTGTGGCGCTGGAATTAAATGCCAGCGGCAGCTCCTGCTCTGCAGCTCTTCCTGCAGGGCTGCTGCAACACCGGCAACAGCAAAAGCAAAAAGGAGGAATCCGCAGCTCCCAAGAACCAGCCCGGAACAAGTGCCGCCACTGTGCCTTGTACTGTGGATTTGCTAATACTTTTCCAATCACATCCCACACAAGCCATAGTTCATTCTTGTTCTGAAATGATTCTTTTTTTCAATTACACACAATTCTATATTAATTAATATCTAATGGCACAAAGAGGTTCTAAACACAACTCCTTCTCATCCCACCCCAAAGGGATGAACTCTTCTAGAGTTGGGTCTAATTGCTTTTTTCAATCTACTACGATTACATTTTCATGGCATTTATGTGATATGTAATCTTACTCTCATTTTCAGGAAGACACAAGCTTCTAATTCCCATTCACTTTTAAAAACTAAAATATACACATTTAAATTACCACGCGACTCCCCCTTCCCCTCCCCCAACCAGAACAGGTATTTAAAAGACTTTCTTATTTTCTTAGTATTATATTAACTTTTACACCAGTCTGAAAATGCCTATGGGATGTACGCTAATCATGTGATACTAATAATATAAAATGCAATGACATTAAAAGAAATAAAAAATCTTTAGGACATCTCCTTAATCTAGATGAGCCCTGCGGTCAGTTTGAGCTTCAAATTCTATCTTACATTTTTATGGCAAAAGCCAGCCACGTATAGGTTCCTGGTATTTCAGTGAGATGCCCAGATGACAACCTTTGATCAGATTTATTTCAGAAGTATGATAAATTGCATTGTTGAAAGCTTATAGCATTACGCAATTACTACTGACTCAGATTTTTTTTTTTTTTTTTTTTTCTACTTTGGTTATTTCCAAACACACACACGACTTCCTGGAAACAGTTCACTGGAATATTGCAAGGTTGTATTTTGATGATTCTACAATTGTGTCTGATAACACCAGCGGAATGTGATTAAATAAATGTAACAAAAATGTGGTTTATCTCAGTACTTGAAATAGAGAATTCATAAGTAGTTTCCTTTGCCAAATAAGCTGAAAAGCATTTCAACGCTGCCTTCCCACCCCAGTGAATATAGGCTCCTATTCTCTGACTTTGAAATAATGACTGAAATCTAATAGAGGGTTCTCGAGCATCTCTAAAGTACAAGACATCCATGTAGATATAACAGCTCATTCAGGCAGGTGGTTGTTGGGACACAATAGTTCCTCCCCACTAGGGTCAGGTATCGCTTACTCCATGCCTGGTCTGCTCCCCCATTGAATATTAAAATAAGGCATTAAATTAGCTTTCTAACCAGCCTGCTTCTGCTCTAGGAGAACTTCATTCTACCAACAAAGTCAATAGCTAATAAAGTTAATAAAACTTTGAAGTTTAAAATATTAAGATGACGTCTGACCCTTGGGAAAGTGGGAGCCCACGTCACTGAAGCTGTGTGGTATCTCACAGGTTTTCTACTGTGTACTTAGGGGGTTTTATTGATGAGCTCTGGTAGCAGACAGACATATTTCTGTTTAAACAGCTGTGGTTAAGCCTCAACAGGCTACGCTCATCGTTCAGATCTGTTCCAGCATATCTACCCAAAGCCAAAGCAAACCTGAACGCCGTATCTATTGCAGATATAAAGGACTTTGTACCTGATAGAACGTATTAAGTGAAAACAGAAGGATGCTCAGAAACTGAGGAGCTATACTTCAGCTGGGTAACAAAGGTAAAATAACATGACTATAGCAATGCCTGTAGTAGCTGTGTAATGCTCACACACATAAAAGAGTAAAAGGTAAGTATTGCATACAGACAAATGCTCTCCTACATACAAACAGCTACAGAATTGGCCCAAGGCTTCATTTCACCCATCATTCTCTTCTTTTGTCAAAGACGTGAACGACGTGGGTGTGAAATGAATCTGGCATTACCACAACTTCAAATCATCATCACTAGGAAAGCAACTCTCAATTTTTTGTGCAGCGTTATTGCACAGAAAAGCCAGTTTTGTTTTCCACTCTTATAACACTAATATGATGTTCGCCAAGTAAAGTTTGAAAAGAAGGAACCAATGATAATGGGTTTTGCCATTTTAGTCTGATGTTGCCAGCAATGCCTGAGTCACTTTCAGCAGAGAAACACTAACGCCATAATCTGAAGAGATTCCTCTGGACGCCTCTGCTTGCTTATATTCTGACATAGAAGAGCCCACAAATTACAACACATGCTAAGAGGTGCTCGCACAACACATCAAATACCAGAAAAACATGTGGTACAGACTAGCGACAGTACGAGATCTCTTTTGACTCGGGGGCGGATGTGCAGAATCGGTTCCGGCAGAAGAGGACACCACCAAGGCCTCCCTCCTCCCAGGTCGGGGATGCAGCCGGGATCAGGGGCAGCTCTACCAATTCAAGAACCGCCGGTGCTGGAGTGAACTAATCTGAAGCAGAAGGGCTGCTGCAAAGCATGTCCTGCCCTAGGAAGCATTATGCTTGTCAACCTTGTGTTTCAGACAGGTAAAAATGCATTTGAAAAACAAAGAACTTCTAGCGTGGTCAGTCAGAACAGCTTCTGCTGGTCACTGTGGGTGAGAACAAGAAAAACAAATCCGTCTATCTGACCGTATTATCCGACATTCCAAAAACTGCCATCTGACAGGTTTTTCAATGCCTGTTAAGCAACTTCCCAACTGGCAGTTGGACATCTAACACTTTTATCTCTGAAAACCTCTGCATAATATGTGCATACTCGAATTTTGCGATGAATAAAGAATTTTTAAATAGTATATTCTTTAAAAGTCTGATCGCCTACTGAAAGCTCAAGGAAAAATTCCCTTACTCTGATTCACTTTAAGATAATGTCTCCCTTAAGACACCTTAGACACCTTAGTTTCCTTAAGGTCCCACTAAGACCTTTTGTTAAATAGAAGGAAGATTTATTAGTACTTCAGCATCTCACTTACCTGATAGGACATCTGTCAAACAAAAACAGAGACAATGTGTTCCTTGGATTACTTAAATACATTTATAATGTGTACCAAACCAAAGAACATTCCTGGAATTTAGATTTATCTATAGAAGCTGCTGTTCAAACTTTTCTCATCCAGTAGTAGCAAAACCATTTTGACTTTATAAGCAATTTCCTCACATACCCACTTCTGCAGTTTATGACCCACCTGTATCTGGTTTCTGAATGCCGGTGGGCTTTAAATATCTACTGCATTCCCTTTAATTCCCATCCTCTCCTTCATTAAACACATTCTTGACACTTTTTAAGACCTATATCACACTCACAGAAAGAGGTTTATCAATAAACGTGTCAGATGAGCTTAGACTTACCCAGACTAACGCCAAAATGCAGCAGCAGTTAATATCTTCAGTTTCAAAGTCAGGTAGGAATTCCCTACGGAACACGCCGTGTGTAATATTTGACATAAACCTAACATCCCTGTTTGATTTACAAATGTATTCTCTGAAGAGTACAAGAAAAAAATACACAATCTTGCACTACAACTACGTGAAATGTTGGAATTAGCACCAATGTATTCCTCTGTGCTATAAGCTGCGACAACTGCTTGGCAGTTTGTAACAAATACCACGCGATCACAGCTATGTATGTTTGTATTAAATTCATTTATCAACCCTGTTGCTCTTCTGCTTTATTCAAAAGCCTTTTCCATGTGACTAGAGGAGGCTCTCACTGAGTCTATTCTTTTCCATCTGTAAAATACGTAATGTACAGATTCAGTCATTTTTAATTACAAACTAATAACAAACTAATGGTATAATTTATGTGGTAATCTAATTTGTCATTTGAACACCATAGAAAATAGCAGTAGCTGCCAAGCAAGACATCCTAGAATATTGTTGTAATACATATTTAGATAACTGAAACCTCATAATACTATTCCAAATTAAGACTTTATAAGGAATACAGAGCACATGACAAAAGCAGAGTAATCACAGTAGCATATAACTCAGTGAAAGAGAACTGCAGACTGTTCTGGCTAAAATATTCTACGAGTCAATTAACTTTCTTCTACTTTTCCAACATGGATCTTCCTCACATATTTTACATGACACTCAGGCTCTACATTCCAGGGTGTGAGATATCACAGAGCCAGTTGTAAACTTCATACCAGGAGAGACACCCCCACACTGCCAAGACGCAAAACTAGGGGTGATACAGCCCCAGCCATGTGGGAAACCTTAAGTTGATGTAGGGTTAATTCCCTTGGCACATACGACATTTTCTGTAGCCTCAGTTGTTCGATTCAGAATTTAGGTGGAGAGTACATATAACAATAAAAATTACGTAACTGCTGTTTCGTGTGGGTTAGGGGTACGCTTGGGCATAAAATGAGACTGAGATAAGATGCATGTAGAGTTGTGAAGGCAAAAGCATGAAAAGCAACACTTCTAAGTGCAAAATAAAGTCTCAAAATGCCTTTTTATGACACTACATAAAGTTGTGTTAAAAATGCATTTTGGCTAATCTTAAAAAGTTGTGCATTCTACAGCAAAAATCTGCAACTGTTCCTCCACCGAATTTGTGGTCATCAGTACCAAAGTGCTGGAATCCTTTCTATGACACAGCATTCTGACACCACCTCCTAAGCTCAGAATATTGGTATTTTTCAAGACCTCTGATTAAGCACTTCTAAAAACGAAGGTACTCTCTGCCTTCCACAGAATGGTCAATGTTTCTTTCAAATAGTATCTTGAGTCATTTGTGCATGGAAACAAGAAACATATTATGCACTCTTTATCTCCATTAACATGCAGCGTACACCACAAAAACACCCCAAGAACAAAGCGTATCTGTCATAGGAAGTTGGACTACTTATTTAATTCTGCAGCAATGCAGGAATAAATTGATCAGTGACAGCGCTGAGCATCGCAGAGTGGTGGGTGTACTCCCCTGATTCGGTGTTCAGTCAAGTAAGTAGAAATCAAAGAGTGTTGTTAAGATGTTAATCAGACCTTTAGCCTCTACAGTCAATGCCACAACTTTGTTACGTAAACTCCCGGAAAACCTGAAGTTTTTGTTTCAGAGAAAAAAACTAAAACTTTCACACTGGTTACAGATTATAATATTTTGAAAATTTATTCCATCACAGAGCCAAAATAAATTGTCAGGAACATGCCTGGCCTGTGGAACTCAAGAAGCTTCTGCAGACTGTAAAATTCAGGCTCCTTCATCTTTAAATAGCGAACAGAGGGCCCTCTAGTGTAAAAGGCAACTGTTTCTAGGGAAAAATAAGAAAATTAATGGGAATGGGAAGTGTTGTATATATTCACTTATAAAGAGGTAAAAAATATGCATTACTGGAGCATTCAAAGAGCCACAAGATAAAAAGTGCACTTTTGTTTACTCTTCTGAAAAAATATAGAAACATTTTTGTAACAACCTTTGTTACTTCAGCACATTTATGTTGTGTCTTTCTGCTACAAACTTTATCATGAGAAGGAGGTACCAGAATTATCATTCTTGATACTTCTGACCTTTTCAGTATTCAGTTATGTTTAGATTCACTGTCAGTTCCACCTCTTCTTCACAGGTTACTATGGCTGTAGCCAAAGAAAAATGTAAATTGCCAGCAGGTCAAATTACAGAACATTAATAAGGTCAAAGCAGTACAGTTTATTATCACCTTTCACAGAATACATGAAACATTAACACCGTGTTACTTCATTCTCATGACAATAATTGTAGAGAGCTTCCTGTGCAACTTATTCTCATTACAACTTTAAAATTACATTGTGATTTGTAATCCTGTAGTCCTCTAAGAATTTTTCTCTCTCTAAATATCTTGA
The DNA here is from genome assembly GCF_017976375.1 of Cuculus canorus. Classification (NCBI taxonomy): domain Eukaryota; kingdom Metazoa; phylum Chordata; class Aves; order Cuculiformes; family Cuculidae; genus Cuculus; species Cuculus canorus. The sequence goes on along the minus strand of NC_071415.1, from coordinate 4,685,429 downwards.
TTATTTCAAAATGCATTGAGTTGTGCATGAAATATTTCCTGGTAACGTGCCTTACTGGTAATTCAGAGCTTTATTGAAACGAATGGAAAGCAGAGAAAAGTACGTTAGCGGGAATACTCCACGACAGCATACTATTTCCTGTGCAAATGCATGAAAACAGTGCACAAACTCCACAGTTGAACCAGAGATTAGGCTAAAAACCTCCTTTCATCCTATTCAATTTGAATTCTTCTCTGATTATGCCATTCTGAAGGATCAAAATGCAAGCAATGTCTGAGAATGCCTACGTAACGTATAGAGCGCTGTAAAGGCAGAGAATGGTAAATAGTCATTAAAAAGTGGAGATGCAGGAATGGGCACACAAGAATCCTTTAAACTCCATTAAGACAATGAAATTGTTTTATAGTCACATTCTATTCAGCTGAAGACACTACCACAAGCACACTTGCAATGCAGATTCTACTCACCACCTGGATAGTGACTGACCATTCTGTTCCAAGAAATTAAATTCCTCACAAGACAATTATCCTATGTAAAACAGCACTCTCTCTCTAAAAATATATAAAATAGATGTATTTTTATGAATAAAATATATGTATTTATATGTATAAAATGTATGTATTTTTAACTAACACTTGAGCTATCATATCCATGCAACAAAATAAATTCATATGGAGAAGGAGAAAAGGATGATTTTCTAAATGGAAATAAAAATCAGAAGTCAACAAAGAGGAAAATGGTAAGAGACAGCAAACAACCATATATAAGGAGCAGAATCATCTTCCCACATACGTGGAGTAAACAGCAGAAACTCTGATTAAAAGGAAAGGAAATGACAGAAAACCAGCTTCAGTTTGTCTGGAACTAAAAGACCATTCTTTGTTAAACAGCAGCTTACACAATATTTTTGGTTTTCAGCTTTATTGCACTTTGGAGGCAAAAGACCCCACCCATTTAGACCACGTTATAAATCTTATTTTGAATGCAAACAAACAAACAAACAAATGAATTCTATGATCACAGGTCTCTAACTTCTCGAACGTGCCAAGGTACTACAAAAGAAACTAAGTACATAACATCACCAGTTCATTTGTAACTCAGCAGTACAAAATTTCTCATTAGATTAACTTAGGTAAGGAGTAGGGTATTTTTTATGTGAACTTCAGATCTGGAAAAGTTTCAGGATTTTGAGATACCGACAGACGCTGACAACAGAAACACTGCTTCTGTCATTACTATAAGAAAACGAACACGACCATCAAATATTTATTATATCTCACTCCTCATGCAATAAATACATGAACAACTTAAAAATGTGTTAAATGCCCTGTGCCAAACTAATAAATGACCTAATTCATAATACTAGACAAGCATGAGAATTACACTCAATGTTCTGAACAGCCCTGTGGCGAGAATTCCCATTGAAAAGCATTCAGCATTACTGTGACAGGAGACAAAAGTTTTCTCTCTCATTCCACATCGCAACATAAACTTCCCAGTCCAGACTGCACATTTCTCATACGTTCATACAGTCTTACAAAAGCCAAGTGGCTCCAGGTTTATCTGGCCTGACCTTTCAGATAGCAAGGGATGGATTTTCAGCCGAGTGCCAGCAAATTACATCCTATTAGCACCAACAGAAGTTGCACACTGAATTCCACATGCAAGAGGGTGAACTTTAACCCTAATTTGCTTAGAATATATTCATAGAAGGTTCTAAATTATACATTACATATGGAATATTCTCCAGTGAACAATAAAAATTAAAAAAAAAAAAGAATATGACAAGATGGAGCAATTAGATCACAGAGAAAGGAAAGTTTAGTTAGTTTCAACTAACTAACTATTAGTTTCAATAGGAAAGGAAAAAGATCACGGAAAGAAAACATAAAGTTAGATGATGTTCAGGAGAGCAGAATGGGCTTTCTGTCTTGAAGGAACTGCTACTTCAGTCTCAGCTGAATGTAACACAGAAAGCACGTTTCTAAATGTTAAGCAAAATAAGAAACTGGGTTTCATGTTGCCATGCCTCCACGCATTTGTTGAAAACCTCTTTGGTTTCTCAGTCCATTCCTGCTTGCCGTGTTCAGCAAGCTGTGGGATCAGGCAGGCTGTACAACCCAGAGGTCTCCGCTAAAAGGGGAATGAGGAACAACATATTCCTGGGAGCTTTCACCTCTCTCTTGTTCCCAGTAATCAGCTTCTGAGCAGGCATGATCTGCTTGGCCTTAAAACAACACTGCTTTAGGGAACACCGTCCAGTGTGAGCACAGATCTCCATCTTCTGAGAGGGAAGCAGGAACAGGCAGAAAAGTAAAACAAATGGGAAGGCAGGAGAATACTCAGCCATTCTAATTTTAAGTACCTAAATACCTAATAATCACATTATGTAGTTTGGGTTGGAACCTAGAAGGGAATAATTTCTCACCTGCATGATAGAGTAAAATACCAGTCACTGGGCCTTAGATGTCCTCACCCTGGTTTTCAGTTGCACAGAACAATCGTTTTGGATTAAGTTATTTATAGGATTAAAATGACACAGCCTATAGCTATTCTGCTGCACGTGTGCTTACTTCCAGACCATGCAGGCAATCTTTTCCAGTTTCTCCACCACCTATACTTACCCTTGGAAAATATCTAGTTATCAGCCTTGTCACTTGTTGTTAGGTGACTACTGGAAGACGAGAGGCAGTTATACACATTGTCTACACAGATGAGAGACATAACTACACACATCGTCCTCTCAGTGAAATCCTCTTGGTGAGGGTTCCTAAAAGATGCCCAGATTTCGCTTTGCCTCCTACTCTGTCTCAAGCCATACGCCGCCCAGCTGGCTGATGGAAGTGCTCCTTTGAAAGATGTACCAATACAATTATCTCACAATTCTTTTAAGCTACGTCACTAACACAAACTGAGTTACAAACTCTAAACTAGCTGAGTTAATCCACGGAAGGACTGGAAGAATAAATAACAGAAAGTCAGAACTTTGGAAAGCAGTTCTGCTACCGAAATAACAATATATCATGCAACCACAACCAAAGGTTCTGTACATTTAAACTATATACTGCTATACTGGTTTATCATAGAATAGTTTAGGTTGGAAGGGACCATAAAGCCCATCCAGTTCTAACTCACTGGATCAGGGGCTCCAAGCCCCATCCAACCTGGCCTTGATCACATCCAGGGATGGGGCAGCCACAACTTCCCTCGGAAATCTGTTCCAGGGCCTCCTCACTCTCATCATGAAGAAATTCCTCCTAATGCATAGTCTACACCTGCCCCTCTCCAGTTTATACCCATCGCAATTTACATTGTAAAGAAAAAGTCTGAATTCCAAACTGCCCCTAACATAGGGATAAGCAATGTCTAGGTAGAACCGATCAAAGGTTGATGTGACTGTAACAGTGAGTGTCTTACGTTCCAAGGCTTAGCTAACAGCTTGAGCTGGTGGTAAACTGACCCTCTCCCGTCTCAGCACACAGCAGCTTTCTACCTGCAGCAGCACCCAGGCTGCAGCCCCCAGCAACACCGGCGCAAAAAGTCAATCTGGGTTTGGGCAGCCCTGCAAGAACCCAGATCACATGAACCATGAGAACTTCAAACAGGGACAAGAGATTTATACAAAAGAAGTGTTTTGGTAAAACAAAATAAAACTACAATGGGTTATAGTGCCATTCTCTGCTTGCAATAAAGACATCACTATTTTTTTTTTTTTCCCAGAGAGGTCTTTTACAGAGACTGTAAATGGTTTGCATTACAGCACAATGAAAAACAGAAATAATACAAAGCCTTGCTGATTCAAAGATAAATGAAACATCAAAATGGTGGCAAATCTTTAATGTTACACTGTCAAACTACCTTAGCATTAAAAGATTTATTTTCTGCTTTCATCTCTATCATAATATGTATATATACGGCCACACTCAAAATAAGACTCACACCTGAAAAGTGAAATGCTTTTAAACAGATACGGAGAAGCACACTGCAAGGTAAAAATATTACATAAGACATAAAAAAAACTAATACTAAACCAGAGACAAATTTATGCTTTTCTATCTAACTCCTCCTCAAGAAGCAACCAAGTAGGAAGGAACAACGTGAGGAGTATAAAAATAAAAATCTGTGGTTCATTTTCTTTCTAAAAATAATAGTCTAAAAATACAGTGAGCCCCTTGAAGTAGATTTTAAGTATTGTTAAAAAAGGAAAAGGTTTTACATTTACATTCCTACAATTATATTCTATGGACCATAGAGAAATTAAACCAACTTATTTTAGCTTGGGTTTATATTTTTCAAAGATGAAATAGAATTGTTAAATCCTTTTAAAAGCTTGTCATTGATGTCAGATGATGTCTAAAAAATTCTATGTGTGGAAGACCATTAGAAATAAAAGGAAACCAATCTAATTTTGAAATATGCACGAGAAGTACAGAATTATGACCATTATATTATATAGAAGGTTTTAAAAAAAGAACTTCTGGTAGGAATTTAAAAATAAAACAGATGTTTATAGGTAAAATCGTCACAAAAAGAAAAAAAGAAGCACCAAATATTTCCTGTTTCTACATGAATCTTCAGTAAAAGCTAAAGCTTATATCTTCCCCTGCTACTGCAGTAATTAAGTATTCAGACCAGTAAACAGCTCAGTTGGAATGATTTTATGACAAATGACCAAAAACATATCAACCATAAAAACCCAGCCCTTCAAAAATCCCTCAAGCCCAGGAAGCTCAATCAATGTGAAATAGACGGCGACTTCAGCGGCGGCAGCATTCGCTCACGCTCAGCTCTGCAAAAATCTGACGAGAGGCAGTTTTCCTCCATTAACTTCTACACACACACAAAGAAAACTAAAGAAGAGGCAGGAAGGTTTCAGCAGCCAAAAAGCCAATATATAAACCAAGAGTGCGAGTTCAATGGCTATCAGCTGTATTGGTAGAAGGGGAAAAGAACGACAATTAGATTAATACAGACTAAAAACAATGAATATAGACACCACCCTACGTACAGGACACACACACGCTACCTGAAAATATCTTTATTTTCTGAAGTTTCTATGTTGCAGGAGGTGCTAGAATGTATACGAGCTGCAATGCAGCAGGTGAGGGTCATGGATTTTGTGTAAGAACAACACTTTGAGGTTAAGATAAATGTTTCAAATTCCCTTGATTCCAGCTTCACTTGATTAAAAGCAGCTTTGTTGTAACCAAGTGCACCGCAGGACGTAAATCATAATCAGTACAGAACTGTGTATATATGCTGTGCATTCACAGGTACTACACGTTAATACGCATCACATCTAAACAGGTTCACATTAAGGTAATGTTGTGTCAGAAAATGGAAAAAAGAAAGAGCAAGAGATGGAGGAGAAAGAAAGCAAAGTAATGATTTCTTTGCATTTGGAATATTCAATATTTAAGGTGTTATATTTTACCAATTATAAACTTCAGCAGTATTCAGTATTGCACTCGTATTTTTCACCACCTCTCAGGTCCATCTTCTCTGTGCTATTCACATGGAACTAGCATATTAATTAGAATGAGATCATCCAGTTTCATCCAATAATGCCAATGTTATCCGAGGGCTGGACGGCATCCAAATTTCATTTCAATATATCACTTCGGTATTATAAATGATAAATCAATAACTCTAATAGTTTTCCTTTCTAATGTATTACAGTGGAAATAAGCCAGCATAGCCTGCAAGAAATATGCAGATTAAAAAGGTTATACTTCGAGCATCAAGAAATGCAATTATTATTTTTTTGTGAAATGACACTTGGAGGCAATTGGTCATTGAAACTGGAGGATATTCAAGAGGAATGTGGAAAATTAACATCATTTTGAAGTTAAAACAAGATGTAACAGGTCAGTGAGCGAACAGAGTTAGAAAAAATGGGCATTACCTTTGAGTCAGGTAAGAGAAGTGGAATGAACTCCTAAGAATTCAAGAGGCTTAAACAATATGGGTATGTTTAAGTATAGCCATTTTCAAGAGAACATCATATATGCGCTAGCTGAACAGGGGCACTTACGTAACATGGTAATAAACACATCTATTATTTATCTCTATGAAATAATTTATGCATTTCCCTCTCCCAGCCTACATGCATTGAGCTCATTTAAAGTTCTTGTAGGCTGTCCTGAAGAGAGATGCGCTCAATCACATGCTCTTGAGTTTTCTTCAACGAGGTATCTTTGTAAACAAAGAGGATCGGGATTTTTCGGTCATCAAGGTTCTAGCCGTAAAACATACTCAGATTGACAAGTCATAGAAAAGGGAGAAAATATTTTGCCTTAAGTGATCAAACAAAGACAGTTAGGGTGCTGTAAAACGCACTTGAGTGCATTTCAGACATTCTATCAGTAACAGCAAGTATATACACAAAAATCAGAACAACTGAAAAATAACTAATAGTTTAATATTAGAATAAAAATAAATAACATTCCATTTTAAGTGGTTGTCTTATACTCTGAAGACAATACAGTAGCTTTAAAACACTCTACCATGAACCATAGTTCTCAATACTTATTAAAAAATAAATGCAAATCAAAGCAGGCGTTCTTATGATTAATTTGTAGTCATTTTTAAACTTATAAAAACTGATTAAAATCTTATTTAACATAAAGTAAAAATAGCCAATTCCATTAAAATCAGTGCTGGAAACTTTGCATAACATGAGAAGTAATTCCTACTGATTTCATTGCCGCTACCTAACATATTTACTTAATTAGTAAGAAAAATCGAAAGTAGATCTCTTGAGTCAGCTTAAGAAACAATGAAAATTCCACAGGAAAGTTAAGGCCTCAGATCTCAAAATCTTAACAGTTTGAACTCAAGTTCCAGACTTTCATTTTCTGAAACATAAGTATCCATAAGCACTGAAAGACCAAAGCATGGCCACAAATCAGTTCTTTTCACTGCACACAGGACATCTGGGGAAGTTATTTCAGTTTCTAAGACACATTTAGACTCTGTAGAACTGTAACAAGGATTTTTTTCTAATTTTTTTAACTTTTTAAAAAAATAACTCTATTTGCTACTATTCTGAAAAAAATATTAGGTGACATGAAGGTAAAACGGGGTCTAAACTAGCAGCATCAGCTTGACTGAAAATCTCCCACCGAGAATAATCTTCGTGAATTTTACAGACTAGAGACAGATCTGATCAAGACAACTTCTTCAAACATTCCCTGACCTTGCGCCTTGCATTTGAAAAGATGTATTTTATTTTTTTTTTAATCTTCATGGGAATTTTTTTTTCTGAAGTACATTTTAATTCCTGTGAAGAATAAAAATAATACAGCTGCTTTATAGCTTTTCTTACATAACATAAAATTTTAATTTTATTCATCTATTGTTATGAAAATTTGGACTTATTTAAAGCAGTGTGTAATGGAGTATTTGATGTAATTTCCATTTTTGGTGTGACTCCACAATTACGAAACCCTGCTGCAAAGGTGTAGGCAGATCCAAGACATCAACTGGTTCCAAAGCCAGCGACTTAAACAGTACATTAGAAGACAAAAGAGAGAGGGACAAAGGGAGAACACTGCAACACTAACAAAATAAGAGGTGCTGCTTGGTAGCCGAGAGGCTCAAGACAAGTGTTGGTTGGAACAAAGAGCTCCAAAAGGCAGTTGGATGCAGCAAGAACTGGTCACACTGTTGACTCAAACTGTAAACCAGCATTTGTTTTTTTGCTAAGACTGAAAGTGATGCAATTTTCTTCTTCATTTAAAGTACATGCCATCACCATCCCAGAGCAGGCTTGTTGGGAGAATCGTACACGAGTTTGCATCAATAACACCCATGCTATTCTTTTTTTTTGGCCTTTCGCTCTTGTTCAATGTATGAATCGCATGCCTCAAAACACAGGGAACAAAATGATGTCCTTAAAATACACCAGTGTACCAACCACCCCAAATTCTAGACTCCTAGTTAATTGTCTCTTAGTTTCATGGGCATTAACAAACGGCTCTTACAAAGACAGAAAAGATTTCTGCTCTGTCCTCGTGTCATGGTGGGGGTGGGCTGGGGGTGCGTGAGGAAGAGAACACTCAAGAGAGATGGACAGAGTCTGACAGTGACACACACACACACATTGCTCATGGCTGGAAACACAAGAAGCCGAAGTCTTTTACGTCACTAACTCATTGCCTTATCCAAGTTCTTTGGGAGATCACCATATATTTTCAACTTCCACCCATGTAAGCAATAACAGTAAGAGATGACATGTACCCACTCTCCTGGTAAGACCTAGGTACTTCATCAAGGCATTTTCATTCAGACTTCCTTCAAGTTAAACAATAATGTTTGCTCAGTATGGAACTTTATATGAGAATATTTTTGTGATAGTTAATATGCTCATAAAGTAAGTAAAAAAAAAAAAAATGGCATGGCAGTGCACTACAAAGATCTCTACGACTACCCCGTGATTTGGCTATTTTAAAGTCAAGAAAATAATCATAGAATCAAAGAAACATAGACTGGTTTGGGTTTGAAGGGACCTTAAAATCCTTTTAAACCTTCTTTCTTCTGAAAATCACTCATTTAATTAAAAAAGAAAGTGCAACACAATTCCAAGTTCCAATAATTTGGGGTTGGGGGTAACTGTTTCTGAGGAAACCCTGGTAGGCACATTTGAAGATCTGCCTGGTGAACCTCCTGAAAATCCATGCCTGGCATTTCAATCTTTCCTGTCCATTGGTTTGAATGGTGTATGAAGTAGATTAACTGTCCTGATTATTCAAATAAATTTAGCTTAACGACCTGCAATTACTTTAATGGCTTTGAAATTCAGAAGGTAAGAAGGCACTATGTTTCTTTAAATGAACATTAAATATAAAATGTCTCTGATTGACTGTCATGAAAACCCAATTTTATTGCCATTTAAATTATTCAGAATCAATATTGGACTTCAGCTATTGTTAGGAAGCTTAGGAAGATAGAAGCATCTAAAAAGTTACCTTTTTTAATATTGAATAGTTGCATATTGTTTTGAAAATAACAGGCTATTTGCTATGTATCACTGTTTGAGAAAGAAGTATCTTTATTTCATTTTAACACCAGGCTATAAAAAAGAAAAATGTACTCCAGTTCATCTTTGGGAAGTTTGTGCTTAAGCTCATTTCCCCACTTTGATTATTGAGTTGCCCAAGTTCTGATGAATGCCATTTATATTCTAGTACCATCATGTACCTGCAGTCAGAGGCAGTAAAACGGTACAAGCGATTCCACATACAAAATGCAGTGGGAAATATTTCTGGTCAAGTGTCAGTTCAGCACAGAACAAAGAAGAAAAAAAAAAAAATGTTGAAAAGATTAAATTAATGAAAAATGCATAATATTGGTATGTAACAATTCTCCACTGTGATTTAAAAATAGCTTCAGTAGTGTTGCTGCTTAAGGATACAACATTTCTAAAGAGTAAAGAAAACACACAGGGAATGTTTAAGCTATAAAATCCATAATATGTATAAGCCAACTTCATTCATTTTTCTTTCCAGTTTAGCTAAAATACAAGGACAGGGAGGATGTTCCTCCTGAATTCTGCCTGTGGTAGAGCAGAACGTGGCAGAATCTGCTTTTCTATCAACTGATTATCAGGATACCATGATGTTCTAGACTGTTCTGTCTCTGAGGAGCATCCATGTCACGGTCAACTGAGCAAGAGAGAACAACACAAAATCCTTACTTTACAGTTGACATATTTGACCAACTTTCTCCTTAAATGCAACACTGTGATTAAGTGACGGCTCTCGCAATGGTTGTCATCCCTTGGCATTTACCTTGGTAACGCGAAGCGCACACTAAATGTTTGTGGACGGCAAAAGAGAAAACCTTACTCATCAAAACAGTTTCTCCTTCCACACAAGCTGTGTTTAATAAACTAGAAAATACAAGCATGGAGTAATCAAGAGTTCTTCACTACTCATACAAATAGGATTGTTCAAAGGAATATGCTTTGGTATTGAATGGGAGCACCTCCCAAAACAACTTAAATAACTCTGCTGTGGGTTATCTATAAATAGTTAAAACCCCATTTGTGAGACTCAAGAGTTTTTCCCTCTCTTTTGAGGAAAAACAGCCAAGAAATATTGTACTTATTCATTGTTGATGGTATATTATGTATATTCTGTATCATTATATATTATTATAGATCAGCTAATAGATATTAATTTTTGCTAAGCTAGAGGTAAGTCAAGTGCTTGGGTTCACAGGAAGAAATAACTTGTGGGTAAGTTTCTTAACACTAAAAATAAAAGGAGTAGAATAAATAAACGTCACTGCAGTCACACATTGTGAAAAAGGAAAAAAACGACCATGCGACAACCCTATTTTTGCATTAAACTCTATTTTTTTCTTTTCATCAATGAATGTTATTACACAAGACCCATCACACACTGGGCCAGACTACTTATCAACAACCAATCTCTCTCTGATAGCCGTGCAGCACAAGCAGTTTCCATCAGCTCCCATCACCAGTCGTCACTAACTCACACTCTGCAAATCGAATCACTTACATTTAAGTAGGCGACTTTAGACACTCAATTTTGATAACTTTCACCTGAGAGTTTTAGCGCTACACAGAGCGATTGTGTTCAATATAGTTGGCGCTTGTTCAAGATCTATATTGCATTTATTAATTCAAGTCACTTAGTTACCAAGTTTCTCCCACATTCTTCCAGCCCACTCCTATTCTAAATTTCTAGGCTAGAATTTATCTCAGAGACATTTCCACATGAAATAATTCCCCTTTTTCCCATCAGTACCCTCTAACTCACGGAATGGCATTAAAAAGATATAGTTGTGATTTTTTTTCCCCCAAAATAATTATTGCAGTGCATAATAACGATACAGTAGAAGTAAAACTAATAAATAACAGCACTGAAATGCAAACAGCACTTCACAATTTTGCAACAGCATTTTGTCCTTGAGCACAAATAAACCGTTACTGTTTGTGCTGCACCATGGATGATAAAGCAGCAACTGCACACATTTTAACTAGAGAAATTACAAGGCTTTAAAGAAAAAAAAAGTTGTTTTGGGAAACATTTCAACAGACTCATCCACCAAATAAACGGCAAGTATTTCTGTGGGACACTTTCTGTGCCAGATGTAGGGCTGCTTTGTGTTCTCAGGGCATGCTAAACAACTTCCCAATAACGGCACAAATCATTCCCTACGACAGCACGGAACGGAACATTCCAGTTGCTTAGGTGTAACACAACATCATAGCCAGGGATTTACAAAGCTCCTACACGATTTCTGAGCTATGCACGCCTAAAATAATAGTAATAATATTATTAACAACAAAACACCTTAAGAGACCATATTCAAAATATCCCATCTGAGCTGGATCAAGGGAAAAAACACTGCTTCCACTCCTTCTGGGATAAACTTTTAGACCAACTATGATTATTCCCATTCTCATGTTTTGCAGGATTTTTTATTACAAACTTCTTGAGAATTAGAGCAATTATAAACAGCAAAACCATTTCAAGGAGGTTATGTTAGCGACATGGTTTAAGGGAGTGTTTGGAATGGTTGGACTCGATGATCCAGTGGGTCTTTTCCAACCTGGTGATCCTATGTGGAATCAGGGGGCCACTTTAATTATACCTGAAGTTCCGTGCTAATAATTTCACCCAAAAGCAAAAACTAAACTCCAAAGAATCTACTGACTATACAAGCTTGCTGTCCTCCTAAAAAGAATGTCATATGCATTAGATTTACACTTCTCCTTCTCCTAGTGAATAATCATTTCCATTTTATCTCCAAGTAAAGCAAAGGTAATAACTTGGAATCATAAAAACTACTCAAAAAATTATTTTCCTTCATACAAACTATTTTTTTTTTTAATTCTACTCATTTGAATTTCACTGTAACACATTAAAAAATGCAAACATGCAATTTGGAAGCATGTATTTAAATGAGTAAATAAGTTTGATTCCTCTGCATCCATATACACATGAATATTAGGGTTACAAATGTGAAGAAAATACGATGAATTAAGCATAGAGTTTTGGAAAGTCTGTTCTGTTTCACTGGTAGTCTTTAAAAAAAAAAAAGAAATCATGGAGTAAAGATGGTGGTTTCTTATTAAGAAAAAGCCACTCTTAAGACCAGAGTCTTTCCTGGTGAAAAGAATGTTGGACTGACTTACAATAACAATAAAAAGAAATTTACTGCCCCCTCCTGGACTGGTAAAACAAAGTTATGTTTTCTTTGAACTCAGGCACAAAATTGCACAGACAATGTTCTTTTTTTTTACATAATACAGAGACTCCATCCACATATAAAGTTGGTGGAACAAGTGATGAGTAGGAATGTCTGCTAGAAGTTAAAAGCCATCAAGTTCAACACAGGAGGCTAAGAATTCAATTAGATTATTTCCTTAGGATCATCCTAAACTCTAATCTGTTACATCGCAGAATGGTATAATAGTTCTGGGAACATCAGAAAAACACAATGGGATGCTGTGATGGAAAACAAAAAGTACATGAGGTCTTAGAGAGCATTACATTTACCTTCATCAGAAGAGAGATTTGGTGTCTTAATTGCCAATGGGAAAACTTTCTGTCCTAAAGGGTATTTAGGGTTGATTTATTTCTGTTAAGCTACTTGTGTGTGCTGTTTGGTTTTGGGGTTTTCTGCTTTTTTTTTTGTAGTTGGGGATTTTGGGGGGTTTGGTTTGGTTATTTGTTTGATGTTTAGCAAGAGAAGAAGGGTAGGGATGTCCAGTTCTCCTTTTGCCTTTAATCCCTTTTAAAAAAAACACTAAATACTCAAAAAAAAAAAACAAAAAAAAAAAACAGCAGCCCACACATGCTAACAACTGAACCTACAATACAATATTTCATTTAAAAAACTAATAAAAATAGCTTATGCAATATTTAACTTGTAGTTAGACAAACACAAAAAAAAAAAACAAACACCCAAATCACCATCAAAACATAAATAGGAAGGAATTAGGTTACAAGCGCTTTGGAAAATAGTAATAAAAAGATTCTATACTTAAAAGCAAACAATTAATATGACTATATTTACAAGATACTTCTAGGCACCGACTGCATAAAAATCAGCATTTGTTGGTACAAACTAGAGTAAGGATTGAAAGGGATTTGTGAAATGGTAATGAAAGAGAAGTACTTCAGAAGAACAACTTCTATGGATGCCAAAATGAATGAGGTGAAGGGACTGGAAAGCCAAATGCAGCAAAGAATCTTTTTAACACGTCGGACATTCAACCTGAGCCAGTCCCACGGTGGGACAAGACGCTACAACTGGTGGCAAATGTCTTCTCCTTGCTAAGCTGGCACCTGGCCTTGTCAGGGTTATGGATGCATTTCGACCAGGATGAAATATGCTTCAATAACTTCTCAAATTATATGGCACAGACATCCTTTCTGTCAACATCAAATATGCCTATTTTCTCCAGTTTGTTTGATACCTATAGCCACTGATATATAGGCAATGCAAAGAAATCCTGTTTTCTTCTTCTCTTTGAGATCCTTTACGTCCTTCCTCCAGCATCACAAAGCGATACAGTTCATGATCTTGTTCAAAATCCTATTAAATTTTGTTAGGAACGTCCCTTTAGGACTAGTGCTACAGTTGTAAGAGCAGTATCTACTGATCACTGCTCAGAGTTTTGCCCTTTGGGATGAAAATCAACTTTGTGCTAACAGATGAAGCTGTGAAGCACTTGCCCTGTGCCCTATATCTGTGCTTTTTCAAACTCCCTCTGAAATGACAGATGATTTTAAGCCATAAGAACCTGCAGCATCAGATCATCAGAGTAAGCAGTTCCTTCTCACACTCCGCTACGCAATCCACAGATTCCCACCCATTCCACGATGACAGAAACAACTTCTTTCTTTACAAATGCAGTACAAAAATATCATCATCTCTTTCCAAGAGAAAATCCTAGGCTGTTGTCTGCAGTTTGGAAATAATCAAACAAGTGCTTAAGCCTCCCACAGATGTTGGAATGCTTTGAGATTCCTTGTTGATGAAGATGGTAAACGAAAAGCACCCATCTGGGCACAGAGAAACAACACACAAATAAAATCCTGGCCAAACAATTCACTCTGTACTGATGGCAATGGCCTTTAATGTAGATTGCTCATAAAACTCATGCAATTGTAGACTATCCAAACATAGTACAAAAAAAACCCCAAAGATTTTATTAATCCGAGAAAAGGATGTAACAACATCAATAAACCTTTAAAGTTATCACCACAGAAACTCCTTCTGGCTTCAAAAGGTAAAGCACTTCACAATTATTAATATCTTCTTTGATATGACACTCACTGTATTAAGTTTAACTGACTGTTAATATGAAATAATGAGGTCATTTCAGTACCTCATAGAACACTCCTTATGATAACGTATAGGAAAGCCTAAATAGTCCTCAAAAAAAATTCTAATTCCACACAATATAAATTATGATTTCAAATGGTATCCACTTTGCTCCTTTTTTTCATCAAAAACCATGTACTTTGGAAAGAGTTACACAGATCTTTTTCAGCTGCAGAGAGACTATTTCATCAGAATATTGAAAATAATACAAGCTTGACTGTAAGTCAGTCTTAAAAAGGGACTTATCACAACATAATAAAAACAAAAGAATATATCTGACTGACATCAGAATGTGACATCAAATATAAAAAAAAAGTCATAACTGTTGTAGATTTCAAAATAAAAAGATCGGAGAAATCATAATAAAACTATTAGGCCTCGTAAATCTTCCTCCGCCCACACAAACAGCAGCCTTCTGTGTTCACTGCCTTCTACAAAATGCATAATATTCCCCTTTTCCAAGTGCCCCATACCTATAAAGACCTTCCAGGAGTCCCTGCCATCGGGTACCATGGTGGGGTTGAAAGGGAGGAACGTATTTGGGGGAGAAATGCGTGCACAGTGAGGCATTTTAAATCTCCTTTGCTTCTTCCATCATCCGGATACCTGCTTACACGGTGGTTTTGTTCCACCTGTTGAAACGATACATAAAAAAATTCAACCTGGCAATTTTGGAAGCTGATTCCCCTTCATTTGAAATAAAACTTATGCTACAGATAGCATTAAATGGATTTGTCTATGCCGTGGCATGGTTTAGCTGTGGAACTGCTACCTGCGTGTTTCTAACTGCTGTCAGAAAACTCTAACAACATTAATTCAATTTTTCTGCATAAAGAAGAATCCAGTTTGGGATGACAGACACTGATTTGCCCTCCTCAAGAGGGTACTGTTAGATTGCGTGGTAGAGTTAAAATGATGATAAAAGTTTTCTCCTCAACATGCATTTCCATATTTTAACATTACTTCTTTTTAATGTAGCCTTGTCTCTGTCTTTTCTAAGCATGTAAGCATATTTTGGGAGCATTTTCAAGTCTTTTCCCTTCTGCTTCTTTTAACTTCAAGTGCTCACTGCATTTTTACATGCTATACTTTTACATTATTTATTTTAAACTGGGATGAAGGTCGATATGTGGGCAAAGCAGCTGTCCACCAAGGCAATTTTCCACACCTGTGGTACCCAACCAAGGATGTCAAAATCCTTTTGGCTCTTTAATTAAAGTTTGTCCTCATTGGAGGTTGTTTTTGTATTTCAACCCGGTTGCAAAGATAATACTTTCAGCATGTAACACACTCCTCATCTGATAAGGTATTTCCGAAAATGTGAAGCATGAATAATACTCTCCCTCTCCAGATTCAGAGGGACAAGAAATATTTTGGAAGACAAGGTCTGTTACGCGGTATTGGTCAAATGAATGGCAATTAAAAAAAAAAATAAGATGTTATAATAATATTTTAACTAAATCGCTAAAGAAATTAAGGAAAACATCCACACAATCCACTGCACTTGATATGCCAGAAAAGAAACAAAGGTAGATCCTTCAAGGAAACTCCTGAGAAGGATCTCATGATGACAAGTGAAGTTTTATATCCATGCTTCAGCTGATGTAGAGGATTCTGCTCAGACTGTGAAGCTCTCCCTAGGCAACTAAAAGCCGCACCGTTGTTTATGATGATTAATTTCCTAGGCTGTTATGTTTCAGGGTAATAAATTATTTACACCGAACTTCAGTAAAGCTAAATGACTTCAGGCTTGGGAGGACATTTTGAAGGTGTGAAAAGGACTGGGATGAGGGGAACCGAAATAAAACGGTGAGACAAAGAACCCTGTCAGCTTCAGAAGGTGAAAACTGCAAAAGTAAATATTACACGGATGCAATAAGTCTGTACACTTCATTTGCTAAGCCACTAGTAGAAATGTAAATAAACAACCAGGAAAGCTCCTATTCAAAAATATCAAGTGGAATATCCAGAAACAAAATGTAGCCTAATTTATAGATTTCCCTGTTTTCTGTGCACTAAGGAATTTCTCTCAGCAATGGCAGCAAGATCCCATGCCATGGGAAGATGAAAATACAGAGGAGAGTCTTACTCAATGCTCCAACCAACTGAAAGGGTTAGAGAATCCATATGCTGATGCACTCTACCAATATTATTTTTAACAGATAAGAAAGAAACTTGACAAATGCTTAAGTAATTAAAATAATGTCCAATTAGTGTATCTCTAATTTCCTTTAGAGAGATCATAGATTCTTTGATGCCTTTTCCCTTTAGGTTAAAGAACTTCCCCTTAGTACTACACAAAGCATACTCGGTAAAAAAAAAAATAAGGTATAAGCAGAATATGGAATGGGTTGCCAGGGGAAAGCTAACCTGATTTACTATCCCCGATGGATCATGACACCTTCAGATAATGTAAAAAAATCTTACCTATTTGTATTGAGGGATTAGAGTATTATGAATCTCCTCCAACTCCTAACTCAAAGATAAAATACAGGCGAGCTGTAACCAGTAAATCTGTTTTTGAAGCAACATAACCTATGCTGCAAGATATAAAACGTGTCTATACTGACCTAAAGAATGTCATATTTAAAATATTACAGAGACTGAGATTGCATGTCCTGGTTTGTTTACTTTGAGTCTAACAACAAAGACGCACATTAAGTATGATTTAAAGCTTACAACAAGAGACTAGGAATCAGCAGACAGAAATACTGAGTAATCCCACTTGTACCATGAGCCTGCTGTATATCCCGAGGCAATTCATCTGGTCTGAGACATCTCATCTATCCAGAGGGAGCAG
This sequence comes from Cuculus canorus, assembly GCF_017976375.1. Classification (NCBI taxonomy): domain Eukaryota; kingdom Metazoa; phylum Chordata; class Aves; order Cuculiformes; family Cuculidae; genus Cuculus; species Cuculus canorus. Next base: position 4,668,262 of record NC_071415.1, on the reverse strand, counting down.
ATAACAATCCATACCTACCTACTACAGGTGGTTCAAAGTTCAGTTCTTCGACACTCGGAGAGTTGCCTCAAATGTGTCTTACTCAGACACTAAAAATACTGACACTGATATTTTGAAGCTGTGTCAGTGAATTTCTATTTGTGCAATCTTTTAAAAACAAGGTCCTAAAATGTCAATTAGTTGAACCAATTTACTGACTTTCAATTCGGCACCTTTAAGATACTTTTGGCTACATCTGTGTGACACAGGCTATACTATTTTAATAATCTGTGCTGAAGATGTATGGTGATGAGGGAATTATCGTGCACCTGGGGAGACAGCGCAATTAGAAAAGTGGCACAGTAGGGGAATAAAAATGATTTAAAAATCTTCAGAAATTAACCAGTCACTATTCCACTGATGTTTGTTTTAAGTTGCTATAGAAGCATCCAAGTGAGAAGCATGAACAGAGAATCAAAGGAATTTGTGCTATTATAAATAATTAAAATTTCTGCCCTATCATTTCTCAAGGCTCATAAGAAGCAAGGACGTGCAACCAACTGGGTCAGACAAATGAATCCATTCACACAGCTGGTAAAAGAGTCTGCCTGAGCATAGTTAATGTGCTGGGGTAGGAATATTTGAGCAGGTGTAATTATACTAATGATTTATTGAATGTTTGATTAATTGGAAATTAAGTGAATGCACAGTGGCAAAATTGTCATAGCAAATCGTTCAGCTGTTTGGTTAAAAGGTGCTCAATTTCCCTTCAGTAAAGCAATTAAGAACATCCTAAATCATGGAAATGAATTATCTGTGCAGAATTATCTGAAGTAATAATACTCTTACCACAAACTAAAACCTATGAACAAACTAACGTGAATTCATGAATGTGTGAGCTTAAAACACAACTATTTTACATCACTCTTGAAAACAAAGGATTCAGTGGCCCCCTGACTTCCCAAGATATAATATGAAAGAGAAAGATATATACAATTATCAGAATAAAGTCTAAGTACCCAGTCTAGAAGGGAGCCTAGAAACCTCTGGCATAGGTGCACATTGTATTTGGTTAAATCGATTAATTGCTGGCAAAGCTATACTCCAGGTAAGTCTTTGATTTTATGTTTTGAATGAGCATTGGCTTAGAGTAACTTAATAAAGAACCCCTGCCATTCCCTTATTCAAGTTTTCCAAGCAATGGTTACAGAATCCGCTGAAACAGGGTTCTGACATTTCGTTTGCAATCTGAGTTCACTGATTAAAAGTCAACTTCAATTAAAAATTACTTTGAATGCTAGAATTGCAGACCAGCTTGGGATGTGAAACCTAGTTGTTCCCTGGCATATTTTGACAAATGATTACCATTTAGATCCAGAACTCGTCTTGCAAGAGCATTTTGATAATGCCATTAATAGAGTAAAGCAAAGTCCCTTCATAACTGGGATGTTATCAAAAGACTAAGATTATATAACGCAAAGCTCGAATCAGAACATGCAAATGAGTAGTCAGACTGCAGCAGGTAATTATCTGATAATAGATTTACTATTCTTATCATTTTAAGTATTTAGTAAGGTAGTTAAGAAAATGTTTGAAGAGAACAGTTAGCCCACAGCAAGTTCCCAGGAATCAGGAGATCATGGGTGTACTGCAAACCCAAACCAAACGCAGGGCCAGTCATCTACTTTGCAATTCTGCAGAAGGAATATATTTAAATGAGAGGGACAGTGGTGTCAGTTTTGAAAAGGCACATTACCAGGGGCACTATTCTGTTTGAATGCTTCTGCTTACATTTATGCATATTCATGTGTGGCAGCTAAATCACAGTTACCTAAGCAAGCTATTTTCTGTACAAAACTGGATTTTTCTTCTACATAGAGAAGAAATCCTCTATTCATACAAAGCCAACGTCTCTGCTTAATTACTAACCACAGCCATGACTTAAGAGGACCTAGCAATGACAGAAAATTTGAAGATTTTCATGTGAAATCATGGTCTGTTTTCCCACAAGGCACTAATTGTGTGATAATGCAAACCATATGATGTCATTAGCTTAAAGACAGAGTTCTAATGATCAAAACTAACAGTTTGTGTGTTCAACATTTACCCCTTAAACAGGACTTTTGTTCTGCCGAATATCTTTCCCATTATGAGAGGAAAGAGTGGTAGCCCTGTGATCTTGTTGAAACTTATAAAAGCCACAGAACTGAAAAGAGATCAAGTGAGTTCTATCCTGTCACTTATATGCTCGTTCTCAATTTGAATAGCTCCTTCAATAATACTTGAAAAGACTTCATACTATAACACAGTGAAATAGATGCCACTTGACAGAGTCAACGATGGAGCAAGTCTATAACGTCATACTGCTCCTCCTTTACCACTTAGTGGCAGAATCCTCTGATCCTGATTATTAGAAACGCTTAATGAAAATAAAATTAGCACTCTGCTTTCCCTGCTGTCCTCCCTGCTGTGAAAATCTACTGGTACACCAACTTGTAATTACCTAATTGACTTATTTAAAAATGTCTTCTTTGAATTTCCATTTATCTTATTTTCTTCTACAGCCAGTCTGGCTTTTCGCCACTCTTCCATCCATATAAATGATGCCACTACTAATCTAAGTTTTCTATCAAACATTTGAAATATTACTTTACATAACCCTAAGATCTTAAAAACACATGCATAATTGATATTAACATACCAAAGCATAATAGATGGCACGTACACCCAGTAAGCTATTCACTGAGAAACACAGTGGAGTATGATATCCTCTTTCTCCTTTTCTTTGAGATCAGGTAAATGAGAAACACAAACTTTTCACTGAGTTTCTTTGCTGAAAGCATCAAGAATCCTCCACAAAACACTTGCCATGAAAAACCTCTCAGTGCAGGAAGAGAACAACAGGGCAGCAAACAGTGCATGAGGAAACTGAGACAATCATCTGTCTGGAGACACCAGCAACATAAGAGATTTCTGATTGAGAAATCCAGTACCTTTTGCTTTAAAAAACAATGCACATTCTTTATCTTTGTTACAACTCTTTATGAGAGACAATGGCATACCTCCCAATTTCCTCCTAAAACCAGCATGTATACTCCTAGCAACATATTTTCGCATCATCCAGAAAACCTTCAATAAGCAGTGAGCACTCTTAAGTTATTCTGAAGCCTTCAAGCAATTTTACTGTCTTAATCAGGTGTTTGGTTTTTTTTACCTCATATCAACTGGCCAAGCTGCTGTGTCTAAAAAAGCCCTAAATCTGCTCATAAACAGAGCTGTGGACAGCAATTTCCAATTTCCACTTTTCACTTATTGGACAAAAATCTAACAAATAACTGGAAGTCCACAAATATCCTTTTTCCTTCCTAAATAAATCATGTAATCCCATTCTTTAAATACATGCATACACCCCCATATATGTATACTCAACCAGAGATCATGAAATGTCTCTCAACTGCTCAAGATTTTCCAGGAGAAACCTCCATTCCATCAATAGGAATATACTTCTCAGCATAAATACTTTCAGTTTTACTACAGCAAGCAATAATTTTCATGAGCTATTAACTGTCCTTTTAGTGCATCTTCCACACTTTAGTTTGCACTCTTCAGTTCAGTTTCTTGTTATTCTTATACCATTAACATAAGTGGCGTACCACTGCAACTGCGACAGCACAGACTGCATGGCTGAAGACATGAAAGAAAGCAAAACCCACACTTCAATATGTAACATATAACACAAATATGTTTATTTAACTCAATAATTAAACTGTGCTAAAAAAAAAACCCAAATAGTATTCATAACTCATGCCATATTATGTGTTTTTTTTAATATCTGGATGGTAAACAGTAAATCTCCACGGTATGATGGTATTTGTATGGAAGATGCTATAGCAGCTTCATTGCTTTTTGTTTCAGCTTAAACCAGGTGCCCACGAGACTTTGAGTAAATTAGGAATCGGTGATAAAAAGTGGTACGCAGTTCTTGAGATATTACTGCTCAAAGCATCCTGGTGCCAATTGCCGTAGTGATGAGGGCCTGCTGCTTGCCACCAGGCAGAAAGGTTTCATTAACCAACCCCTAGGATTTATTCTTTACTATGTTTTTGACATTTACACAATGTTTTTCATTTTTCATTACCCCAAGGAAAAACAAGGGGGGAAAGAAAGAAGGATCTCTTGTTTGCCAGACCATCATTTAAAAAGACTTAGCTGGCTTTAGGAACGTTGGGTTTTTTTTGCAGTCATTTTTGATGTAGTACAGTATTATAATCAGGAAAGAACTAAATGCATGTTTAGACTTTGTACTTTATATAGAGAATCATTAGAAAAAAACCATTTCCCTTTATGTTTTATTAATGGATAAAAAAAAAAAATAAAATGAAGACGTTTGTCCCTTCTTACCTCAGTCTTGGTGTTTATTTCCAGCATCTAGGGGACTAAAATCTTTGTTGGTGTAAATATATATATTACTATGCACGTATATTAACATCAGTTGACAATGTGATATGAAAATGTACATAATGGGTACCAAAATAAGCTTGTGTAGATATTTTTCATTTGTTACCTAAAAGGAATCAGTATTTTCCTGTTAAGTTAAAAAAATCTAAAACTTCTCAAACTTCCCCACCCCCTCAACCTGATGTTTTCTAAACTGAATTAGCCAGTAAAATTACAGTTATACCATATCAACTTTGTGCTTTATAACGGGAAAAAATGAGGATGAAGATATTGTTTTCATCCTTCTATGTACTTGAGTATTTTTGTATGCTTTACCTGGAACTACACATCTCATCAATTCAGCAAACAGAGAGGATGAAAACACACATAGGAAAACTTTATTTAGAGTACAGACCTCATTCAGTCTTTGCTTCAATGCACAGGAATAAAATTAACCATTGAAAATACTTGCACACTGACCATAAACAAATTTATTTTCCCCAAACAGCTCCTATAATCATCACACTTCCCACAGGTAATTTTGCAGAGAACATTGAAGCTCAGCAGTTCTGAGCTTTTGTTTTCTTTTCTTTTCCATAATGTGAAAGTATTTCAGAGCTGAGAATAGTTTACTTGGTGACATCCAGCCCTCTGCTACCTATTATCACAGCATAATGAGCATGACAAAGGAGAACCCTGCCTATAACACACTCACACAAAAACTTACTGCTTGCAATGTACTTTTCAAGTTTTTTACTAACACTATATAGAAACAGAGATTCTTTTTGCTGCCATTTGCCAACTATTAAATATGGAATACTTAAATTAAGACTGAGACAACAAGAAATTTCAAGAAGCAGATTATTACAGAAATAATCTAGAAAACTGCATACTTAAGCATTAGGGAGAATATTTAAAGCTGCTGCACATTTCCATGAATACACATTTATGTCTAAGCAAAAAAAATCTTTAAAGAAGAGCTGTAAGGAACTTTGAAATGACAGGACTACAGAATATCAGGAGCTTTTTCATATTCTTCCTAAAAAGCATCTGGAAAATCTAATTAAATGTCAGCATTGGTTTCTTTTTCCATTTTTTTCCATTTTTGAGTTTAAATTTAGGGGATCTGCTTTTCAAAAACTTCTAAAGCCAAAATAATAAAAAAAGGGGGGGGGGAAGACAAAACAGACATTAAATACTGTTTTGTCAGAAGTTATTAACCATTTTAGTAAGACTAATTTACTATTACAGGATTCTGATTAAGACAATTGATGTAATCTGTATAATTAATCTACGTCAACTCAAAGCGATTCTCATCTCCTGAAAGAAATAGGTAAAGAGAAGAAGAATTGATTTCCTGCCCCTCCCATCCTTCAAAGGAGCCCATGTTTGAAGAGACCATTACTACTTTGTTGTTTACTGTACAAGAAATCTCACCAATATATTTAGCAAATTAGATGAAGAGTGAGCCTCCAATTATCATCACAAACAGAAACCAGGGAACAAATTATCCAGCAATTACAGAAGGTTTTGACTACAAATTTCACACATTTCACCTCAACAATATCATAGTATTGTCTTCAGCAAATAAAAACTAATCACATGTATTATTCTAATATAGATCAATATTGGCCTGAATAATTAAGATGGTTCAAAAGAACTCTAAATCACGACACCACCAGGTACTCCTCCATGCCTAGCTGCATGCACTCAGTTCTGACATCATCATTCAAAACACAACATCCATAGAATACAATTTCTTATGCACTAAATCCATATTTAAATGGCATTGGAAGTTGATTTCCACTTCATTAAACCTTAAACAGCTTACTGAATAATTAGAAAATGCCATAAACGTACACTTATGTCTTCAAAGAGCACAGTTTCCAAAGAGATGACATACAGTAAATTTAGTCTACTTTTAAAAGGGATTCTTATATTAAACACACTGACAAAAATCAACCTGATAAGATAAAGGCAATAGGTAGAAACTGTGAAAAAATATTATCTTCTAAAAAGGTAAAGACAATCAGAGGAACATATAGATTTCGCAGGACGGAGCCATAGATCCATCTGTGCTAATGAGATATGTAGAGAGGCAATCATTATAGCTAGTTTCAAACTAAATAGACTACTATCAACACTGGCATTAGCTAAACCACGTACTTCGAGAACATTCAACTTCTGTAAGAACTTATTCCTCATTTGTGTACAGAATCAAGGGAGATATCATTAAACTTCCCATCAACTAGAATTTCCCTTTCCATAGATTACAAATAGCTGTAGGTATATAATCTAAACACTATGCTTGGAAATTCTTATTAAAAAAAGTTCAATCCAAGTAACAGTAACCAAACTTAAACCTAGAACTATTTCTTGTGCTCCATTTTCTTGTACTATTTAATGTAAGTCATCAAATACAATGTGAGGCAACATACATTATCCTATTAGCAACCCATCATCAATGGCAGAAAGAACATACAGAATAATATCTTTCAATGTCTTTATCAATGACCTGGATGAAGGCATTGAGTGCACCCTCAGCAAGTTTGCAGATGACACTAAGCTGGGAGGAAGTGTGGATCTGCTGGAGGGTAGGGAGGCTCTGCAGAGGGATCTGAACAGGCTGGACCGCTGGGCCGAGACCAATGGCATGAGGTTTAACAAGACCAAATGCTGGGTCCTGCACTTGGGGCACAACAACCCTATGCAGTGCTACAGACTGGGGGAAGAATGGCTGGAGAGCTGCACGGAAGAGAAGGACCTGGGGTTGCTGGTTGACAGCCGACTGAACATGAGCCAGCAATGTGCCCAGGTGGCCAAGAAGGCCAACAGCATCTTGGCTTGTATCAGAAATGGGGTCACCAGCAGGTCCAGGGAGGTGATTCTCCCTCTGTACTCGGCACTGGTGAGACCGCACCTCGAATACTGTGTTCAGTTCTGGACCCCTCACCACAAGAAGGATGTTGAGGCTCTGGAGCGTGTCCAGAGAAGAACAACGAAGCTGGTGAAGGGGCTGGAGAACAAGTCTTACGAGGAGCGGCTGAGAGAGCTGGGGTTGTTTAGCCTGGGGAAGAGGAGGCTGAGGGGAGACCTTATTACTCTCTACAACTACCTGAAAGGAGGTTGTGGAGAGGAGGGAGCTGGCCTCTTCTCCCAAGTGACAGGGGACAGGACAAGAGGGAATGGCCTGAAGCTCCGTCAGGGGAGGTTCAGGTTGGATATCAGAAAAAAATTCTTCAGAGAGAGTCATTGGGCACTGGAACAGGATGCCCAGGGAGGTGGTCGAGTCGCCTTCCCTGGAGGTGTTTAAGGAACAGGTGGATGAAGTGCTGAGGGACATGGTTTAGGGAGTGTTAGGAATGGTTGGACTCGATGATCCAGTGGGTCCTTTCCAACCTGGTGATTCTGTGATTCTGTGATTCTGTGATCAGTCAGAATAATAAGCCTCTGGTTTAACATCTCCACAACTGTTTTACTATAATACCTACAAAAAAGGAAGTTTTCCCCACAAATAGCAACAGCAGTTAAGCTCCTCACCACCTATAAAGCTTGTCAGTGAGTTTATACTCACGAGTTTTATGCTGGAGTTGTGCAATAAAAAAAATCCACTGGTAATTTCACCCTCTCGTAGATAAATGTCAACTATCATATTGGCCTGTCCCTTAAGCACACATTTGCAAATGTTGCGGTAAAAATATTTTACCAGTAAAGTTGTTATGAAAGCCCAAGTTATTTGGCAATCACACACACATCAATATGTAAAAATAAATAAATAACCTAGTACTATAGGAAATAACATTGTGGAGACAAATATGCTTACACATTTCATATTATAAAGCAACTCTCAGCAAAATAACATTCCTTAGAAATAGTGGGGGTCATAGTATTTTTTTTAGGTTAGTCATGTATTCACTTGTGAATAAAATAGTAGTATGTCTTTTCTGAAGAGTTTCAATGTGACTATTACCAAAAAACAAACAAAAAAAAACAAAAAACCCAACAAAACCAACAAAACTCTATTTGTATTTTATCATTCACATGTCCACTCTGGCAGTTGGCTACCACACCTTCTCTTTGCTAATTCGTAAAAGAAATAAATTATTAAAAAGAAGGAAATCCTTATCAAGACACACAATTTCTGCCCTAATCTTCTCCATCTAATAAAATAATCTAATACCAATAATGCCTAAATGATATCAAGAGCTCAGGAAGAAAAGGAGGAGGGAGCACTGAGCTTTCAGTCCATTCAAGTTACTTGGATGCTAGACTTTCTCTCATTTTAGGCTGTAGCATACAAAAATGGCGTTTAGGAATGTTTCCCAGTGCCAGCCTGAAAAGTATACTGCATTTTCTAATGCCTTAAATGAACTTCAGCTCTTTATTGCTTGGTTCTTGTGCGGTGCAGAAAGAGCAGCTGTCATATCCAATGATTTTATGCAGCCCACAAACAGGAAACCACAGTTATAACTATTTTACTGTAATACAGTGATCTGACATTGATTGTTTAAATTATTACTATACTCAACAAACAACAGTGCAGAAAATTAGAAAGTGAAAGAGTGGCTTGAAAGAAGCCATTTTCAAAAAGTTCAGAATTTTGTCATGTAAAATGCTTACAAAATAAAAGATTTAGTGGAGAGCATTCACAAAGCTAAAAATAATACAAACAGTCAGTAGAAATAAAATATTTTGGAGTTGTATCAGATCTAAAACAGACAAGTGAAGATAAACACATAGAGTAGATGTAGCAAGAGTACAATAATAGAGAATCTTAACCATTGTCAGGATGAGCAAGCCCTAAAATAATGCATAGGTTATTATGAAATTAAGGGGTTTTTTTTGGAGAGGAATAAAAAAACCCACCAACTAATCAATTTATGAAGGAGACAGGTTTTATTAAGTGAACACCTATTTTTTTTTTATCCTACACTGCCATCTCCTGGTTCTCTAAGCTATATCATCATTGTATTTCAAAAAGCAGACGGTTAAGTAAAACATTTAAATGTAAAAAAGAACAAGCTTTTATAGGATGCACATTTGTATTAACAAAAGCTACTGGGGAGATTTGTAGCATTTACATGGAAAAACACTGAACATATGAATGAAAAAAATATTCTGAAGTAAAGACAGAACACAATGAGAGCAGGGCATTCAAATCGGCTAACTAAAATGATTTCTAAAAATACCATGTGAGCTATAACCACACTTGCTTCATTGGGTTTTATGTTTGTTTGTTTTTGTTTTTTTTTAAACAGTTTAAACTATCAATTGAATACTTTGAATTTTGAGTTAAACTATGTAATTTCAAAATGATTGCCAAATAGTATTAGGCATGCATAAGAAAATGCACTAAGTGATATTTCATTAATTGACTAAAACCAAAATATTATTAGGTATTTATCTTTTAACATTTAAACATTTTTTAACATTTAAACTAAATACATACATATTATAAACCGACTGTGCTTTACTATGCATGAAAAAAAGAACATTTTATTTCTTAAAACAATTATCAGAGCAACCTTCTCTACTTTCTAGAATTACAGTTCATCAGCTTTAAGGGTTTCAGAAAACAACTGGATTGATGCTTTAGGTGATGCTCAAATAAATGTAATAAAGAGACTTTTTTTGCTAACTAAGGACTAATTTTTACTCAGATTGAAACTAGATAGGGTGAACATTGACACATAATACATTCAATGAAACAAGAAGACAGATACAGCTGCAGTTTAAACATCCCAGAGGAAGGGTAATAGAGTGTAAAGGCAGATTCCACAAGGTACACTAGCAAAAGAATAAAAATAGCTATTGTGTTATATATGCATGGTAATCATCAACGAGAGCTCTGCAACTATGTGGAAACAGAAAAGCAGTAAAAGAAGTTTGCACGTTTAAATGTCTTCTTGGAATGAGTCACAGGCAAATTTTATTTCTAAAACACATTATCAGCGTTTACATGAAATAGTTTAATATTTTATAATAAAGTACACAGGGAAATTAATATGTTAAAATTGATGACTACAATATCAGGCAAGAACACGTTAAATATCAAGACTGCAGTATGGTTGGTAGAAGACAAGATGGTTTAACATGGCTCCACACAAAACTCAGTCAATCTAAATTAGTGCTTAGACACACACGTGGTTTAAAGCTTTTAAAAGTCATTTTAGTACCTTTAAAAGAAATCAGCGCATACCATTACATGTAGTGCTTCGAGAAGGCTCACTCAGTCACGACCCCGAGTATCCTTAAATTGGAGGAATGTCTAAATGAAGAAGCAAAATTACAATAGGCAAGATACAAGGAGTTTGCAGTGGTTGTGTTGGTGTTGTTTGGTGGTGTGTGTGAAAATAAAAAATTGAAAAGGAACTCGTAGACATTTCTCCAGGCTCTTTGAAAGTACTTTCAGGTACTCCTTAAAAATAAAACTCTAGACTCCTAGACAAACTTCCAAGGAGAAACACTGCTCTAAAATGTGGTAATCTTCCATATGAACAGAAGCGATGCTAAATAATTTTATAAAAGAGCTCTTTGATTTTGTACGTGTCCCAGATAAGGCCTTGACTTAAAGATGGCAGCCTCTGGCTCCGGTCTGAGAGGCAGTGCGCAATGGCAGGGATAAAACAAATGAAAAATGCAGTACCTGCTGAATTCAGTGAACTGCAAGTTAGAACTTAAATATATGACAAATAAGACGAAGAAGTTTTTAGCCTCTATTTCCTGAGTTCCATTCCACGTTGGTATTTGTGCTACAGGACCAAATGGAAAGCCCAAATAACTCCATATAGGTATCTGCACAGTACCCATGATGTTTCTACAATAGCGTGTGGCCATCAACCGCACACGATTCCTAGCACCTACAATGGCAAACTATAATTAATTTTCACTAAGAGCATTCTCCGAGACAGTGTTTCTGCATGACAGTACTGAATCTTAATTTACCAGCACAGTTAAACATGAACTGCTGAGTTTTTTAAAAAAATAAGCCCTGAGCGCACACAATGCACTTCACAGATGCCATTTGATTCACCCAAGTTTCTTTCCTCAAACGTTTTCACTTGGAAAAAACCCTTGAGTTTATCACTCGTATTAGTCCTCTGGATAACAATTACTTTTGCGTAGGAAGCTTTTTTTGCAATCAGACTAATTAAGTAGAAGAAAAAGAACCCTGAGACACAAGATTTGCAGTCTCATTCTCTTGTGTTATTAATATGTCTCTACTAATGCTGAAGTTAATTATTTATCATAGTAAGAGAAGAAATGCTATATGGAGCATCTGAGCCTATTTAAATCTCTTCAAAAAGTTAAATCGTTCTATAATGAGTTGAACCAAAACTTGAATTACGTAATCTGTAGTTTTCTTAAAGGCAAGTAACTACTTACATTTTAAAGAAAAAAAGGAAGGCTTGCATCTTCACACAACTGAAAACAATGAAAAACAGCTTCAAGTAGTTTAAATTTGTTCCTTAATCAGAGAGACACTTTTAAGGAGATTTTGACTTTGATCCAAATAAAGCTATACTGGATAGGTGGAGCATTACTTTTATGCAAGCAATTGGATTTTATTATTGTCATAGATTTGCTGCAACACTGTTTCTAAGTATCTTAAACTTAGCTTCTGTACTTTTTACTTAGACTATGTAATAACGATTGACAAAAATGTCTTACATTTTAATAAAAGGTTCTTTAAAGCATTTGAAAGACTATAACCAATAGAGAAGGGCAAATTTTTTCTATTTTACTACTTCTCAAAACTATTCATATACTGTCATGAGAAATTTCTTCCTGATGCTCGTTAGAAATAAACCGATTTAGGATTCTGCATCTTCAAGAGCAGCAAAACGGAATCAAACCAGAAAACAAAACCAACCCCCTGAAGCTATCTAGGAACCAGAAAAGAATGGTGAAGATAGTGACTTGCCAAGATCAAAAGAGCCAGTGGCAAAGCCAAGAAATGTGTCCTTGACTTATCTTTACCCACCACACCTGTCATCTCAAAGCTAAAAAGTATAGCTTGATTCAATGTGTTATAATGAACCAAAAAGACACTGGAATCTGTTCTGCAGAAATAAAATAATACATGCCTATGAGGAAAGTAGGACCAAGAAAATACAAGCCAGCAAAATGACAAAATTACATAAATCTTTGGTCACAGAGGCAAATTTTTTTCAGGAGGTAGCAGCAATTGTATTGTAACTGTGACGATCTAAGGCACAAACAACGATTTCCAGGAAAATAAACCATCTAATGAGTTGATGTAATGTGACACCAGTTAGTGCAATAAGATTTTACCTCTTCTTGTGAATTTGGTCGTAACATTCATTAACCATTTGTCTCTTCAGGAAAAGACCACTGTGAAGCAAGCTTGTATGGAATGAGCATATGAAACAAATTTGCTGAAATAGATGTTCCCTACCGGATTTCAGACAATTCACGCATACAAATAAAACTGTAACACAGCAAGCATGGCATAGTGAGGCATCCCTGTACACTGGTTCCTTCAATATTGCCCTGAGTGTTCGATTTCAGTTCTCAAGTCGCTGAGATAAATGGCATAATCTCTGGATTTTTCTGACCCTGATCAACAACAATATATTTTCTAACACTGCAAACCCACTATGATTACACAAATCAAATCTAGAAAGCACATAGTTTATGTATAAATCTCTCTATCGCCCATCAAACTGAAAGACAATAAAATGTGCCTGTTCAAGAAAAATGGAAAAAAAAAAAAATTCATTAACCATTTAAAAAAACTAAATCCATTAATCAAATTCACTTCTTACATAAAAATAATAAAAAAATGTTTCAAAGACAACAGAAACATGCACACATATTAAAATTTCCAGATATGGATATAAAAGCATAAGAGCTCTTTTAATAATAGCCTTCATTAGAAAAAAAAAAAAAAAAGACATTCTGCATCACTGTTGAAGGAATCAGTTCTGAAATGAGTGCATTAGGAAGTTTTGATCAAACTGCCCAGAACCAGGTGTCCAGGCAGCAGTAAAAAGCAATCTATTGCTACAGATAAAATATTTACCTGGCAAGAGATCCAATGCAACATAAAAAGACAAACTGGAATCAATGAGAAATGAATTGGATTACTGGATAGAAGCATATTCTTCTATGTATCCAAGCTACTGCAGAGGTAATAGAGCCAGCAGGTATAAAAAAGGCCTTCCAAATGTCTGCTTACCTTTTCACGATCCAATCACAGCTATCCCGTTAATCAGGTTGGATTACATCCCAGATATTAATTTGGCAAACAAAACAATGGTTTAATTCAGTCTGTCCCCTTCAAATATGCTGAACACAATCTGCCACTGATAATCTTGCCATGCATGTCCTGGAAAGCCATCTGATCAATTTGTGTCTAAATGACAGCAGAAGTTTAAACTCAAACACAAATGACATTGGGCTTTCCCCGTTCATTAATAGCCTTTAAGCTCACCCTCTGCCTCCCAAGGAAGTGCCGAAACACTGGCGGTGAAGGGAGATGGTTCAAAGAGCATGGACTCCTTTCAACTCTAACTAAATAAATACTATATGTAGGAAGGAAAGATTGCTGACTTAGAAGTAGGTGAAAGCAGAGCTTTCTCACTGGCCACGGGAATCCTGTTCTGCTGTTGTAATTTTTTTTTTTTTTTGTCAACAGTTGCAGCAATCTGAGCCTTCCTAATAGATTTTCCCTAAAACAGTGTTGGTAACGCACTGTTATTTTCATTATGCTAAACAGTGCCGGCAGAGCATCAAAGCCTTCGCTTTTGCTTGTGCTGAATTCCCCAATCTCCCGCTCGGCACTGAACAGGCTCGAGTCAGGCAAGAGATGGGGAGAGGACAGATCCGGCACAAAGATCCAAATTGGCTGGATATTCCACACCGGGTAACATCATGCTCAGCAACAGAACTAGGGGAGTTTCCATAAGAAACCTTTTGTTCCTGATCATAAGGACACAAATGCAAAAATATAATCGGTGGTTTAATCCCTAAAAGGATTGAAATTTTCAATGTTAAAATTTAAATTTGCCACAGGGATGGAGTTTTTGACACAGAAAGAATGTTATTTCTCTCTCTGCATTTTATGAGTCAGCCCGTAAAACACTCGCCTGCATCAAGTTCTTCACAGAGGATTTCAAATATCATTTCCAACTATTATACACCTTATTGTCCATGAAGAGTACATTGCACTAAGGAAATCCAAGAGCACCGAGGAGCAGCCTGCATTCAGGCTGTCACCTATATTGGCTAAAGAAGAGAAAGCAACTGTAGCCTCCTAGATAGCAACACGCTTGTGTGTTTATTTTAACATGAGCTCTCCTAGAAGGACTTCGAAGAAATTATAGAAGAGCTCGCATTCCCAAAATGTTTTGCTGGAGATATTTTACCTCACCAATTAGGCTCTTTCAGGAAGCTTCATAGAAATGGAACACTTATTTCAAGCACCTGTGGAGTCAAGACTAGCTTTTTTTTTTCCTTACTGTAAGGAAAACTGAAACGGAGGAACAGAACATGAATGTGGCCAAGCACAGATGGCCATGTTTTCAGCCAGAAAATAAAGGGTTTAATGCTTTTAGACATACACTTCTTTCTAAAGTTCATATAATTTAATTAAAATTAAATTGAGGTTTCTCTGTGGAAAATAAACATTTCTGAGTCTAAAGTGCTGCAGACAATACAGGCCAGATTTGCAGCCCAGACACACAGAGTCAAGGAAAAGGTACTTGACTTATTTTATGGCTCCTCAATCTCGTATTTTCTCTCTTAGGAAGGTCTGTAATTTTCTAGAACTTTCAATTAACCACAGAAGTTGTATGTACTTATAAATTACAACTTGAATATTTGTTTATTTTACCTTTGGGAGAACTGAAAAAGACAAGTTAGCAAGTGCTATGTTAACGCTGTTCTGGTAAGTTTAATCAGCTAATGCACAATCTGTGTATCACTTAATACATGAAATGCTGTCCTGTAACTTTAAAAAAAGAAAAATCAGAATTCATTGCCTAGAACCTGGGAATAGAAAATTAATGGACAATTTCTCTGTACCGCTGTTTCATGAAACAACATCTGGAAGATTACTCGTCTAATAAAAAGCGTATCAACTAGCCTGATGCATAACAGAAGTGAGAAAAGTATATTTTCTCGATGTTACCATCTGGGAGCTTTATGCAAGAATAAATACTCTTATCGGGTGGATAAACTCCCCGGTTCTCTCCGAGTGCAGAACACTAAGTGGCTTCCCACAGTGGCCTCATTACAAAAAGCTCTCTTAGGAGTTATTGTGCTGTGTATTTCTGCTCCACGTCCCAGCAAACACTGACCTACAATATTTATTGTCAACATGGCTAGATTTCACCGAGCTTAATGAAATGATTATACTTTTTTTCCAAATATAGAAAGCACATTTTGAGCAAGGATAGGTGAAGGCAATAATGACACCTTGTAACAAAGATTTAAGTGGAATACCCAGCACTCTTACCTCCCGTTAATGATTTAAGTACGTAAAATTAAAGGTAAGAAGGATTCTACACACCTTTTACTCTTTTCGTTTGTCTTCTCCCAAAACTGATCCTAGCTTATTTTTTTTTAAAGTTTATCCAGTTAAAATGTTAAAAAATTATATCAGACTATGAACATCTTGTGAGACAGAGAGATTATATTTTCATATGTCCAAAATGTGATGTTCCAGATTACTAAAACAGTGACTAGAAAACATGTGGCTTAGCTTAAATGGATGAAGTGAAAAGGTTTCTTAACCTATTAAAGACTATAATTTTAATTTCTCCCATTCTTGAAATAGCAAACTTTATTCCATAAGGAAAATTCAACACAAGAGTTAGAAAAGAAGTCAAATGGGCTAATGGCTTGCAGGATAAGCTCTGCCCAGCTTCTATGCTAGGAAGCATTTGTCTACAAAACCAGCCCTGGCTCCTAGCAAGGAGATGGATACAAGTTCATGTATCCATCCAACTTTATCACACTGCAAGGCCAAACCTCTCCCTCCTCCTGTGACAAGATGACAGCATGAGATAGTGCACAGCTCCAAAGGCACAGTCCTACCAGCACAGGTACAAGCTGGGAAGAAAGGCAAGAAACAGCCGAAGTTTTCTTCAGCCTCTGCCAGCTGCCGCTAAAACACAGGATTTTAAAGCCATTGTTTAGCACATCATTTCCAGTTAATTTGTATAAAACATATGCATTTCTTATAAAATGTCCAGCTAGAGTTTTGGTTTTTATCAAGTGGTTAAAAGCATAAGAAGGAATTAAAAGAAGAAAGAAAAAAAAAAAAAAAAAAAGAAAGAAAAAAAAAGAAGAAAAAGGAAAAATAAAAAGCTTAAAAGGCAAACTGATGGAAGCATAGGGCCTTCATCAGCAGAAGGGACCTCACCTCTCCTGTTAAGATGTGTAATTCAACTTCATCCATGAAAATAAATGGTCTACCTGTAGCCTCCAGACTACAACCTGCAGGCTTTCAGGAATTCCGATGACTTCAGTGCCTGCCCTTTAAAACTCAAAGTGCTGTTTACCGAATGATTTGTGTTTCCCTTGCTGGAGCATTCAGAGGGTGCATCCCTCGGCGCTGTGTGCCTGGCGGAGCTGTGGGTGAGCTGCGGGCGCGGTGACGCCCTGCCCGGGTGGGAGCAGCACCGGATGCCTGTTGGCCAGAACTGGCCTGGCTGGCTGTACGCCCCCGCACACAACAGAACCCACTGTGGGTGAGCCCTGACCTGCCAACTCCCAAGTGGTGCCCAAATTGGGAAGCACACGACACCCTCCTGGAGGCCACCCCAGAAACCTGCCTTGCCCCTTTGCCTCACCAGAGGAACGGGATAGGCTCAATCCTCACGTGGGATTTGGTAAGGGCACACCTGAGAGACTGGGGAGGAGATTAATTACGCCTTTGTCTAGTTCTTCTTGTATATTCCTCGTATATTCTTCCTGTCCTCAGTGACTGAAGGTTTGTGCTTTGGACTTTTACCAGCAGACCTGACATCATGCAGAGATAATAATTACCATCAAAAATATAGTCTGAACGGCTTTTATTTCCTCTTATTATCCCTCTGGACAATGAGTTACAGAAACCGTGTAGTCAAACATAGTTCAAGTCACTACACTGTAGACAAGTGACCTACAACGATTTTTGGGTTCAACCTGACTTTTCCAATGAGGTTTTTCTTGGAAGCTACTTTTGCATACGTACTGCAAAGCTAGACCTACTCTCATCAGATTTTAGATTACTGGCTAGAGTTAGTAGCTATGTAAACTCCAAATTATAAATTTAAGGCTAATACCTAATAAGATCTCCTGCTAGAAATGACAAAAATATTAAATAATGAAGGTACATTCCTTCAACACCACTCCCATCCATCTTAAATGAAGAACTGGTATTATTTCAATACCAAAGACTTCTTAGCTAAGCTATACACCCTAAAAGATCAAAAAAACCCGAAATCATTCGATCAAGTTGAATTGAGGCTTCCTGAAAAAAATACTTCCGTTCACAGCAAGATACATTAAAGATGTTTTCATCAGTAAGTTAAATGAAAGACTTGAGACTGTTTTGCCTGAAACAGGGCAATATTTTTCTTCATGTCACCGTAAGATCTCCCTACCACTTCAGCGCTCTCTAGACCAGGTCTAGAAAACATCCTGAAAAAAAACAGGCAGCTTCCCCAAGCATACAGCAAAACACATAACACAGGGTTGCAGTCTGAAAGTGCTCCCAAAGCCCCCGCAGTTTTATTGTGGGCATTCCTAGAAACAGCGGGATCAGAGCAGCCCAGGTGCTTGGCAGAAAGCCCCTCTCGTTCTTGTTCCTCAGGCCCTCGAGCTGCAGAACCGACAGCACACACAGAAGGATCTGCAAGGAAGAGGATTCATCTCTATGTCCACTCAGCTCTATCCTTCCCTATGAAGTTTCCCATAACGTTATTTAAAAGCAAGGAAAAAAGACACGGAAGGAAACATCATCTCAAAATGTACTTTTCTCTAAAGCAACAAAACCCGTTAAGCACTTTGGCATAGGTATACGATAGAGAATTGCACACTGAGATACAGTTAATATGAATCTCCATGTAATTTGGCCTTGCGTACCTTGGCCTGCGTATCCGGCACCTTGCAAAGAATCCGATGGGTCAGATCAGTAACTGGAAATCACGTAGGTAACCTAACTGCTAACGTCAGCTATACTCCAGTGATGCAGCAAAGTATGGGTTGTGAACAGCTTATACCGCCAAAAAACAGCGCTTTTAGAAGGAAACGTTTCCCTAGATGGTAGAAGAAGTGGCGCTGCCCATGGCTGCAGTGCTCCCGTTCACCGCACGCCAACAGCAAGAGAGCCGCGGGGGTTCCTTTTCTGTACAACTTCAAAAGCCGATTCTCCTGCGTGTTTTTATACCTGTTGAAAACTTAATGGCCAGATGCAGGCAGAAGTTCAACAAGGCTTTAGTCTCTTCTCAATTATTTTTCAGTTAATTTTGACAGATAAGTAGCATCAAATCAGACTTAAGTTCTCCCTCTCCACTTAACTTTTTTTTTTTGCCTTGAATCTGAATATTTTAATTTTTTCCTGAATATTAAATTCAAAAAGTTTCTTCCTTCTCTTCCTTTCCTTTCCTCAGGGGAAATACAGTTCATTGCATGCAATGCAGGTACAGTCCACATGAATATATACCAAAGTAATTTCTGCATAGGTTTACTTCTGCAAAATTAAAAACTATTATTAATTTCTATAGGAGTACCAGATATTTCAGAATGCTATTTATATCTCGGTGAGCTTTTTAGGAGTTATTAGCAGGAAGTTGTCATCTACCTAAAGCAATTTGTTTCAAAGCAGAGGAAGTTCCAAAAGAACTGTGATTGCTTTCTGGTTTTAAATTCACATAATGCAAACATTGGTGCTGAATGTAATTGTAGATAAAAGTAAGTTTTAATGCCAAAGTATTAAGGAAAAGGGCAGAAAGAATATTAGCTGAAAGGTATGACTATGGGTCACAGGAAAGGATAAAAATTAGCACTATTTGTCAAAAAAGAGGGCTTTTTTTTTGTCCTTTGTAACACGTAACAGCAACAGAGAACTCTTGTATTGTATGTAGACAATAACATAGCTCATGGGTTCTTATAAGAAAGTTCTAAATTGGATTTTGACTGGAATCAGATTTAAAAAAGAAAGGTATTTTTAGGACTTCTTAAACTCAAGTCTACCTCAGCAAAAAGCTGACTTTTTAAAGGCATCAGCCACACTGGTAACTCATTCCAGAAGGTTTTTCTCCAATGAAATTTAAATTATCAGTAGTTCTCTACCCGCAAAACCCACATTTTTATAATCTGTATTTGCATATGCTATAACTAAAATTTGTCAGTTTGCTGATTGATATCCTCAATAAAATGTGTTTGCAACAGTCTAATCTGCAACAGGGATTATTTTTATATTCTGTACAAGTGGGAACGAGGTATTTCATCAGGATTAAAGGACCTGGGAAAAAGAAATGGTGTGCCTTTTGCATGATTCTTTCTTTATTCTTTGACACCATTCCCCAAGCGGTTTAATATGAAAGAGTTGTTCTTAAATTAAAGAATAAATAGTCTCTTCAAGATACACAGCCACACGGTTATTATTTCGAGATTTAGCCAAATATCTTCCAAAATGAAGATTTAAAGAAAATCTTTTTCTAATAAAATAGAGATAATTTATGTGTAATAAAAATTATGTTTACACACAGTCGTACACGCACAGAAAATGCAATGGTTAAGGATGGAACACATTGGCAAAAAGACACAGGGTTGCCATACCTATTTTTAGTAAACTGCCTTAACAGGTATTCTACTATAATAAATATAGTATCTGTTTCTTTTACGTGTATTCAGCATGTACAAAAGTCATGCAGCCGAACGCGTTGACACTTCAGTGGGAGGTCAAATTATTGTTTTGGCATTTCTGTCATGCCTGTCACTTCAATTCCACTTTATCAAATTACAGATTGCCGGATAGAGTTGGATTAAGGGGAAAGACAGACACACACACACACACACACACACACACACACAGAGGAGCAATTGTCATCACTTCAGTTGTGAAATCCCATAATTGCATGTCAGTGACAGAAAGAACAAGAGAGCAGTAATGGGAGTGACATTATGATCATTCAAACACAATGAAACTTTCCAACAAGACTTTGCACTGTGTCAGTCTACATGCCAGGAAATGGACTGCATTTCTGAGTATTTCCTCATAATAGAATTGCCAATATTTATTAGGCTGACTAATGCTGTCCGTTAAGTTTTAGGGCAAGTTTCAGCTTCCTGTTTTTCCAGAAATAGTCCTTTCACTTAAAAAGAACAAATTAATAAAAGGAAGAGACAAACCCTTTGATTTTAAAAAAAAATATCACTAAAAGTAATATGAATAATAATAAATGATACTCAAATAACATAGACTATAGGTTCTATTTAACTTAGTTTCTTAGTTTTAGGATATCCGGAGAGCAACCAATCTTGATTTTAAATCATTGTGGAGGAGAAAGCCATGGATTTCAAGTAACTGTTCTGCTAATAAACAACCAACCAACAAAAACCCCCTCATCTGAGATTATTTACCCTTTTGTTGAAGTTCTGAAAACTTCCAGATCTGTACTGAGGAAGACTCAAGAAGCGTCATGTAAATCTGACCTATATGAGCTGAGATGCCAGTGGTAAACCCTGGTGTAGTGATGGGTCAATATTGTTCTTGGAACAGCTGGTTATTCTCCCTTCATGGTTGCTCCGCCTCGTTTCTGAATCCTATGGTCAGTCCTCTGTCTCCTGGGTCTGCTGGAGGGCGACTCAGTAACACTCCCTACTACTCGTCCAACTGTTTAATAGGTAGAAGAAATAGGGATCATTTATGCGCCTTAGTAGACACCAGAAGGCTTGTAAATGTTCAAAACTTCCTTAGATTCCTCTGAATCTATATCCAAACATGATTTAAATGTTTCCTTACAATCCACTGGATTCAGTGATCTCCCCTCATCAAAAAAATTAATTTATTTTAATGCGAGGGAAAATGCATCTCAAAACTCTACAAAATGATGCAGACTGCATGACGCTTTCACAAGGGAATAAAACTGACACTCGCCCGTATTCACTGACAGGAAGCCCCTAAACAGCAGAAAAAGGGATTACAGTGAAAGGAACCTGTATACAAATATATCTACATCTTAGAGGCCACTTGTTGAGCCAGTTCCTCCATGATGCTTCTTTTTGGCTCTTCATTATTTGATACTCATATCAATTCCCTCCCACGGTAATCTTCAGAAGAATGTTACAGAAATTTTCTTCCTACTAGTAAGACAATTTTTTCCCTTAAAATTTCCTGGGGGAAAAAAGTTCATGTGATTGTTATATAGTAAAAAAAAATAAATAAAAAAAAACAAAAAAAAAAACCAAAACAAACAAAAACTGCAAGAAGCCACAGAACAAGCAAAGCAAAATACATTTGTAACACTGTTTCTTTTTCTCCTCATCTTGTCTCAGACTCCCTTTGTAACCTTGCCTGTGTCTCCCCTTCACACTTCTAGATCTCCATATGTGACTTGAGCAATAGAAATGTACGTAACTTTCCTCATAGGTGTTTTTAATTTGTTTGCCAAGTACTTTGGTATCCTCTGACAGAAGGTACTACAAAAATAAATTATAAAATATTTTCCACAGCAGGCAGAGAAAAGGGAAGGCATTGCTGCCTACAGTAGATCCCACAGAAGGTAACGGGGAGTTATGAAACATTATGTCACTACAGGGAAATTTTCTCGCTTATTGACCTACCCTGTTATTGGCCTAATGCATACCCATAAAGTCTATTGCTCTCATAAAGCCTCTGCACTCTGTGCTCAAAAGTGGGCAATTTTGAAGTCAAGATGCATCTCAAAAATGTTCTCTCCACAAGCTACTTTCCTTCTCGAGAAGAGAAAATGAAGCAAGATATCCTGAGTGACCTTGAGCCACCGAGCTAATAACACTCAGCTGGTAGTTAATGGTCAGCGTTATGCTGCCTGCGAGGAATACTGAAGAGAATGTCATTGCGCAGTACAGCAAAAGGGAGTCTATTGCTGAAAAGAGTGAGCTGAAACGAAACAAAAATGAAGAAGTCAAAGCTGAAGAATAAATCATTCCTAGCATAGTAAAAACCAGCACAGAAAGGTCATTGTAAGTTAACTTTCCATTCAGTGTTCAGTGTCTTAGTTTTCTATTTCAGATGGAAATATAACAAAGAGCAGCCAGGGAAGTAAGGAGAAGATAACGTCATATCACAGTTGGTTTCACAGTGTTGCTATGAATTAATTTGATGATACAACAAACACAATTGCAGGGTAGAACCAAGTATTCTCTTTGTGCTCTGTTCAGACCTCAACAACAGAGCAGGACAGGGAGAAATGTTATTTACAGTTTCTGTGGTCTGTATTTTTGAAGATTCCCATTCTATGCAAGTCCCACACAAAAGTATGGGAAAAAAGAAAAGAGTTAAGACCAAATAAAGATGCAAATTGAGATTCAATAAAAAAGGAGGAAGATTTATTAGGGGCAAGTTTGTCAAGTAATAGGAGGTGATGAAGCTGATGTAAAGACAACCACAACAGCAAAAAGCTTCATAGTAGCAGTCTTTTTAAAGGGGACATCAAGAGTTTGGTTATATTAAATGTTAGAGAAGATTGCACAGGAATCTGCATTCCTCCTCTTGGCGAACTGGCCAATAGTATTACTAATACCCTCTTGTTTGCCCCAACACACAGAGTTATAGTAGAAAACATAGCTAGAAGGAAAAACTCAACTGTCATCACCATTGCAAGAGTAAAACCTCATGGTGAGAAATATCACAGGCTTTAAAATTATGATTCAGATTCTAAAACATGCAATTAGCTTCAGAAATCAATGGCTTTTCACAAAAATCACACTTCATATGCTTTTAACAGGTTTGTTTCTGTGAAAATTTAAGGATCGTATTTCCACACCTTTCTTTGAAAAGCAAAGGTAAGACATGTCCATGCTCACGTGATTCATTAAGCATCAAATATTGTGCTGTTATGAATGGAGCTATGAGATCAAAACAAAAAAAAAAAGGGTTGGGCATGACAAACATAAACAAATACCGACTGGGTGTGAAAGGACTTGTACATACTGATAGGGGTTCACTGCTGGCAATGGTAAATGCAGGTCAGTAACGCCTGATAATAGAGGCCAGTTCCAGCAGACTGTTGATTACTTGTTTACTTGTATTCTTAAACCTTAAGACTTCTATCCCGGCAAAAAGTTTAAGTAGAATCTTACATAAAAAGGTCAGTTGAAGTAACAACAGGAGAGACAAATCACAGTGATAAAGTCGTTAGGATAATTAAATGCTACTTTTTCATTTATAAAACAATAGATTTCAATATAACAATTACAGGTATTAAATTAGAGCTTGCTTTCAGGTGATGCTTTAACTATGGCTTCACCGATTTCTTCTTCAGAAGTTAGGGATTATGGAACTTCAGGAAAAAAATACTTCAAGAAAAGGCATCTCGGAGTTTTATATTTTGTTATCTTGGATGATTTCCCATTAATTAATAATTGCATAAGTTCATTAGTAGTATATTTCATTATGGAAATGCAAATTATTAGATACTAACAATGTGTGTCCTAACTGCAGTAGTTTGTCTTGATTTCGATATAGATGAAACAAAAATATTTATTTACAATGTTGCAGGTTCTACCAATTGCACTAAGTTCCTAACTTAGGCTTTCAAGAAACAGGAAATAATGCATTATTATTAACCAAGATTGGTGTATCTCTATTTGATGACCACTGCATAGGTCACTGATAATCTATATAATTCTTAAGCTTGGCTGCAGCTTCAGTTTTGGGACCAAACATAGAGAAGAGATGAATCACATCGTGTAACAACAACAGGTACTTATTATATTTCTGTTCTTTCAAAATGCTTCAACAGATTAACAAAATTAAGAAGATAAATGGAGGGTTTTGCTCTACCTTAATTGCAGTGTCTGCATTTGAAAGCTGGAGCACTGAACAGATTGTCATTGGTGTTAAATTAAAATTCTACTTTTAGCAAGATCAAAACCAAGCCATAACGCAAAACCTCGCAAATCTTATGTCTGTTGTTCTTACTTCAGTGATTAATGAAGCAAGATCACAGAAGGGTCTGTAAACCCGAAGGGCTGTGTCTGTATAATCAGTAGTTATAGCCAAAAGGGTGAGAAATTCCTACCGCTCAGCGTTGCTGATAACCTCTAGATCTCCAGATCTCCAACCTTAATGATTAAGTGAGAGACATTAAAAGAGAGACAAAGAGAGAGAGACTTTCCAGGTTTCACAGTAAGTCTGGATGCCCTGTGACCGTCACATCACCGTCAATTCACTGCTTCTAAGAGCAAGAAGGGAAAGGGCACGGAGCACAACAGGCCAGTGAAGGAATAAAGCAGAGGAAAACAAGGGCAACTCAAGCTTTCATTTCAGTTGCTTCACAGGAGGGCTGGGTTGTCTCAGAGTGAGTCAGATCACATCCCCTGCACGGGCGGAGGTGCCCCTTTCCGGGGTCAGACAGCCCGGTTAGTCTCGGTAGCCCGAGCCACCGCAGACAGACAGAGCCCCTGGGAAACCACCCAACCTCAGCACAATCACTGAGCCCAACACAAATTATCAGTTATACAACTCCTGGAATTTATACTGAAGTAGAAATCATCCTATCTTAAAAAAATGGGAATTAAAACAAAAAAAAAAAAACAAACCAAACCCAAAGCAGTTTACTAGCAACAGGCTGGTGCATCTGATAGACAAAAGGAAAGCTGCAATAAAAGGAAAAACAAATACACCACATACATGAATAAGACTGCAGTCCAAATCTTACTGGGGTCTTGAAAACTTTTCCCGTTACTCAAGCAATATAAAGCACCTTTTGGCTGTGCAGTTTTAGCAGCTGGTACCCACACCAAAAGTCAGATCTTGGTGTTTAGAAATAAGGTCCCAAACTGCTTTTTATGCATACTGTAACACAACATATACCTTAATTTAAACACCTAGACAGTTTGTTTCATAAAAGCTGATGCTCTGAACCTGAAGACTAAGTGGCCTACATTTCACAGCAACGAGTGGCAGCTGATGTTGGAGATTTTAAACTAAATCATGTGCTCAACACCCTCACAAACTCAGTTATTACTTGACACAGAGTTGGCACTATACAGATTTAATAACCCAGAACTTGATTCTAGCTCCAAATTTTAAAATTCAAGTAGAAATGTATTTAAAAAACTCATCTCAGCCTCCTTACTGAGAAAATACTTTAAAACTGGATTGATATTTATTTCTGGCAATTTAAAATGTCTGTGTTCAATATGTGAAGCCTTTTGTTTTCTTGGTTAGTTTTGACCGTGAACACATTAGGGTAATTTTGATTCAGCTCACCATGTGTCTGCAAAATGCTTGAGAAAAAAATGGAAGGAGAAATGAGGAGACATAATCTGTCACTAGTTCAAATGTGAAGGCATAAAGTCAGCAACAGAAAAAAGCAGCAAAGCAAGAACACTTTGGTTTGTTAAAATGCTATCAAGAACAACAGAAAAAAAAGCCTAAGTCTCTCAGAGAATAGAAAAAGCATTAGGAGTGTCACTAACAAGGACAGTTCCTTATATTTAATGCACAGGAACATAGACGGTTACATTTCAAAAAGAACTCAACAACTAGTTTTTAAAATGGAAAATGGAAATTAAGAGCAGGACATGCAATTGCCTTTAAAACTTCATAGTTTTACAAAATGAAGATTATAACTCCCTTCTGAAGAAGCTGTTACTCTAATTTCTAACAGAAGTATATTCAACAGAGTAAGACTATTTTATCCCCATTGAAGTTAAAACAATTCAGAGAAGTTATTATTAGAAAACTTTATGTAACTTACATACATTAAAAAAACATAAAATAATTTCACTTGATTTAAT
The DNA here is from genome assembly GCF_017976375.1 of Cuculus canorus. Taxonomy (NCBI): domain Eukaryota; kingdom Metazoa; phylum Chordata; class Aves; order Cuculiformes; family Cuculidae; genus Cuculus; species Cuculus canorus. Next base: position 4,641,880 of record NC_071415.1, on the reverse strand, counting down.
TAAGAAAACCCAAACCCAAACAACCGGAACACCCCCACTTCCTAGAGTTGCCTGACAAATTACATTAAAATAAGCCACTTACTTTTCTGTCCTCAGTTTCTACACAGGAACTGCACTCTGGTTTAGTATCCTGAAAAGAAAAATAGAGACGACTATGTCACAAAGCATATTAAACAAGGTTTAAACAAGTTCTATTAAACTTTATTTCAAACATAAACTTAAAAATAGGATGGAAATATTAAAAGAAATCCAAACTTATTTCAATGTAGTGTAGCCAGCTCATAAAAAACCATGATCTCTGCTTTATGGTATAATTTTGCTTTTTCTGCTTGCATCTTGAGGAAAATGTAACTGTTTGCTTACTCCTTTTTCCTTTATTTATATTTTTTGATAAATTAATGATGGCAGCTTAAAAAATGTAAAGGTAAACTTCGGTGGAAAAAACTGCTTAAGCTTCCATCTGTTGTCAAGAGTGCTAACCAGGATTTCATATGTTGAAGATATTTGTGACTGAGTCTCACTGCAAGAACAATCAAGGATCTATTTAATATAAATACACACATCTATGTGTGTGCATAGGTACACATACACATATATTTTGGATTTATGTTTTCTTCAGCAGCCAAACAAATAATCTCACACCTAATGACACCAAACACATGTTCCTTTGGATTGCCTAAGGTATTCTGACTCTCACTGAACCTTTGGACTTTTGCCAGTAGACCTGACATCATGCAGAGATAATAATTATAATTAAAAATATAGTCTGAACGACATTTATTTCCTCTTATCACCCCTCTGGACAATAAGTTACAGAAACTGCGTAGCCAAACATAGTTCAAGTCACTACACTGTAGACAAGTGACCTACAATGATTTCTGGTTTCAACTTGACTTTTCCAGTGAGGTTTTTCTTGGAAGCTACTTTTGCATACGTACTGCAAGGGTAGAACTACTCTCATCAGATTTTAGATTACTGGCTAGAGTTAGTAGCTATGTAAACTCCAAAGTATAAATTTAAGACTAATACCTAATAAGATCTCCGCTAGAAATGACAAAAATATTAAATAATGAAGGTACGTTCCTTCAACACCACTCCCATCCATCTTAAATGAAGAACTGGTATTATTTCAATACCAAAGACTTCTTAGCTAAGCTATACACCCATAAAGGATTAAAAAAAAAGGAAATCATTTGATCAAGTTGAACTGAGGCTTCCTGAAAAAAATACTCTCATTCACAGCAAGATATAGTAAAGAAGTTTTCATCAAGCTTACCAAACAGTCACTTCTTAAACAGCGTATTCCCAACAATACAAATCTCTGTTATTCGGGCTTCATGTATGATTCAGTGCCTCAAACACTCTTGATATTCATAATACTTTTCATGTGGAATGTACTGTACTTGGAAGAATATAACACTCAAAAATTTTCTTTCAAGTGTGACTTCCCGGCAGCCAGACAGTCCCTCACCACGTCTCTCCTATAAGGAAACAGTAGTTCTGCCTACAGGGTGACTTCTTGAGCTTGTTTGTATATTCACATTAAGGTTTTTTGGGTGAGTGAGTAAGGGAAAAAGCTCAGCTTGTAAAAAGCTTTCTTCCTCAGAGGAATGAATTCAGCCTCCATTAACGCCAGTCCTCTTTACCTCCTAGCTATGCCCTAAGTCACCTTTTTGAAATAATGGAATGTTCTTTAACTTATTTATTGGTTAATCAAAAATGAATCACATCTTTTCTTATTACCAAGGACAAGGGCGGCTCTCTCTCACATACTGCCCTAAATTAATGCAGAATAAAGCAGCTCCGATCAAATTCTAGTCATAGGTATTACAAACTCTCAGTATGATGGATGTAACTTGTTCAAGACATACCAGCGCTCTGATCTCTTCCACTGTCTAGAAGATTTTCATTTCCTATTTTGCCACTGTCATTTCCCATTAAAAGCAACTTTTAGGCAACTGAAGTTCATAAGCATTGATTACTAAATGTGAATTGAAAATACAGTTTTACCTGGATGAAACAAAACCCATCTTCCTCCCAACAGAGATCCTCTCACACAGTGTCTACAACCAATAGGGCGAGAGGTACCAACGAAGCAGCAGCCCAGCTGAGAGCAACGGAGGCCAACCCAGCTGAGGCTCTCACTGCGGCAACCACAAATTACAGACAATCTGCCTGGAAGTTAACTGATCCCACTCATAAGGAAAAGATCGTTTCTATTCTATGCTTCATGCCTGAACACTAGAAAATAATTTCATCTCCTTGTGTTTCATTTTCTATCTAAAGATATGAAAGCGAAACTTAAAAATTAACCATTGCACCATTAGCAATGAAAACTACGGAAATATGGTTTACTAATACCGGATATTGGAGCCAGCAAGAAAGAGGAGCATTGGCTTATCTTTGGAACTATGTATATTTGGGTAAAATATTCTTCAAGAGCAGAGATCTAAATTTGGATTCTGCACAAGGACAAGCAAAAAAAAAAAAAAACCCAAAACAACCAAGGTCCACTGCTATTTTATTTTTATTATTCTATTTTTATATTATATATTTTATATTGTATATTTTATATAATATAAATATATTATATATGATGTGATGTAAAATATAATATAATATAATATAATATAATACAATACAATACAATATAATATAATATAATATAATATAATATAATATAATATAATATATAATTTATAGTTATTATTGTTATAATATTTTTATTATTTATTTTTCTGGTATTCCAAATAATAATTTAAAAAATATTGCCTAAATAGTGTGACAAATTTGCTTTAGAGATGTCCCCAGACAACAACCTGGATTGTAACAAGCCTTTAACACCACAAAAAGCCCGGTATCCTAAACAGGATTTTTCCTTACCAATGGATGAAATCCTCACAAATGCAGGTACTCTAAACATAAAAGTACAACTAAGGTTACCTAAAAAAGACTAAAGTAGAATTCAAGAATCCTCAGTCCAAAAGGAATAAATCCATTCATTAGAAGAAGCTAAAAATTTCAACAGTAAAAGTTCATTGATGAGAAAGAAATAGATGAAAATAGGTGGAGAAGAAATAATAGGAAGCAATAATTTTCTTGTAAATTCAATATTTTGCAAATTATTAGCCTAATAATAATTTGTAACAGGTTTATATCTAAAAACAACAGTAATCATTCATCACTTCTGCAGAACAGTTACAAGAGTTGCATTTTGTGTATCGGATGTCTCCAGGAAGTCTACGATGATGTCTTTTTGGAAGAAAAGCTGTCAAACACTTTGTTACCAACTGTCATGAACTCAGACAGAAGTTATCCTTGGGTGACAAGAGTATTGCACGTTAGTGATGTGCACACGTATCGTAGCCTTTAATTCCCCAAGAAAAACAAACATTTCATTCCTGAAATAATCAGTGCTACTGGCGCGATATATGTTTAAATATATGTTTAAATATATGTTTAAATATAAATATTTGCATGTACATCTACATCCTAGATACGCCTCTTTTAAAGAAAAGATGTACACAGCAACTGAGCTTTAAAAATATTACTAAAATGAATCATCTGTCAAGCTCAGAGCAAGAAGGGAAGAAATCAGAATGTTCTTCTCTTGGAGACATCTGTGCTACTTTTGGTTAGTGCAAAATGACAAAGCGCTGTCATTTCTGTATGTCTACTGCAAATTTCCCAACTGTATTTGAATTATTTGAGATTAAGAAGTACCATTTCAGGTGTGAAATCCTATAGATTTGCATCAGGTGCTTTCTTTTATATCATCATACCACAAAAGAGAAGTTAAAACCAAGCAAAATCTGTTCCTCTTGAAGAATTATTTTAAATAAATTACAGAATGACAGAATAATTCATGGATGTTTCACAAGAAAGATGGAAAGAATGAACAAACACTGCCCCTAAGGTAGAAAAAAACCCTCACTCATTTCCGTTTGAAACCAACTTAATTCTTTTTTTTCTCTAGATATCACTGCATAACAGCCAAATAAATTCTATTATTATAAGCATTATACAGAGGCAACTGAACAGATGTTATAGACACACTCTGGAAAGTAAAACTAATCACTGGTGATCGCATGATGCTGCACAACATTTTGGCTTTAGGATGCCATAGAAACCTCCGTACGCTTTATCTTACATAGCTTCTATAATCCTACATTTAATTTTACTTCTTGAGCTATAAATAAAAACAGTGAAATCAATATTCTCAAGTAGGCATTGGTTATGCCGACAGAACACCTGACTGCGGCCGTGTACTTTATCAAACATTTTTCAGTTCGTTATCTCCCTGCTATCTAAAATCTATTTCCTCTACTTCCCTGTCATGGTAACGTATAATACCAGAAACAAAACAAAAGAACCCAAACAAAATAAGCAAATGGTGCAGGATAAGAAGCTTTAGAGAAGTTATTTGCATGTTTTGTTTTGGTTATTTTATATGTGAAAGTAAAGCAATATAAAAGGCAAACGGAGTTCCCATGTACAAACGCTTCTCCCTGGGTCAGAAGAGGAAAAAATGAGACTCTGGAAGTTATTAAAGTATTCAGGCAACTGTTTTTTGTCTGTGATATCCAGAATGGTCAGTAGGTGGTAGCAAATAACTTTGTAAAACCTTGTTCAGCTTCTCAATGAAAGATGCCTGTGACACCCACCAGGCTGGTCAGATATTTGACATCCCAACAAGTGCCAACTCAAATTCTGCATTTTCTTCACAACACTGCTTTCCAGTTTCATAAAAACACTGTAGATGTAGAAATAAATTGGGGAATTTTTTTCAGGTTTACATTTTTTAAAAGTGAAACAGATCCCTTTTAATGACTAGAGAACACAGAAAGGAAACGATGTTCAATAAAACAAGAAAAAAATATGTATTTAAATTTAAAAATATATATTTAAATTTAAAAAGAATACAGTCAAATCCTAAAGTTATTGATTTTTCTGAATATTTTTATAAAGTGTTTAAATATATCAAAGCTCTGAATTATTAAAGAAAATATTCCATCTTTTTCACTACTCATTAGCCATTATATTTCATTATTGCTGCTAACAAACAGGCTGCCAGCAGAAGAATTCATTTGAATTTCATATTAGTTCTTTTTTATTCATCCCACAGAACAAATTAACCACACAGTAATATTTATTGAAGAAGGAAAATAAATGAAAAATGAAACCTTAGAATGTCACATTCAAATCTTTACTAATTTTGTGCCCAGCAACCGAAGGACTCACGCAGAAGCCTCATAAAATTAAGTTAAGAAACCAATTCCAGGATTTTAATAGCTTCAACAGTTGGAATGTCAAAGATGTAAAAGAAGAGCTTTATTTACGAAAGCAACAGCTTCATTTCTATTTACGAACATTTCTGGACCAACAGAGGTTTGTGTCTGCAAAGCACAGCCAGGAGAAGGCTGTGTCCTCTGCATCTTTCTGTTGCCTCAGGGCTGTTTGTCTACAGCCAAAAAGGAAATCCATCCAACCAGGGATTTAAAATCAAGTTTCTCAAGAGTTCGGGGAGATTATTCGTTTTGTTTCTAGCTAAAAGTAGACATACTTTAAGAAGAAGTTTTACAAGACTCTTGGAAACTGAAACGATAATTTTTATAATTTAAAAAAAAAAACACTGCTTGTAAAAATATTGCTGTATTTTTTAAGGTAGATTTGAAGGGACTCTTGTGTGCCCTCCCACATACCCACCCACCCTCCAGCTGCGTCAGTGGATAACCAATGCCTTCCCTCTTCTGATTCTAGCGTTTTGCTTATTTTCAGTTACAATTCTCAAGGCTATCAAGAGCTGAAAACTTTTTTTTCCCAAAAAAGTTTGATTTTTTTTTTCATGAATAAATATTCCTTTGAGGGAACAGGTACTGCTTGCTGGTAAAGCTTTATGGACTGAAGCATGCCAAACTTTCCCACTTCTCGTCATCTTCATTCTCTCACCTTTATGAATTGCTTGTTCTTTTCACAGAACTATTTAGGTTGGAAAAGACTATGAAGATCATCAAGTCCAAGCATAAACCTGACACTGGCAAGTCCTCCACTAAACCTGAAGTGTCACATCTGGACATCTTTTAAATGGTTCCAGGAATGGGGACCCCAACCTTCTCCCTGAGGCATCTGTTCCAGTGCTTCACAACCCCTTCTGTGAAGTACAATTTCCAATCCAAACCCCCTCTGGTGCAACTTGAGGCCATCGCCTCTCATTCTATCGCTTATTACTTGGGAGACGAGACCACCATCTACCTCACCACAGCCTCTTTTCAGGGAGCTGTAGAGAGCAATAAGGTCTCCCCTCAGCCTCCTCTTCTCCAGATGAAACCACCCCTGTTCCCTCAGCCATTCCCATTAACCCCTGTGCTCCAGACCTTTCACCAGCTCCGTTCCCTTCTCCGGATGCAAAGTGGGAAAACATATGCAACTTCCATTTTCTAGTTTGTGTGCAATTTTCTTACTAATCCTTTTCAAATCTGATTATACCTCATTTTTAGCTACTTTGAGAAAAAAGAGCATAACTTACAGGAGCAAAACCGTTAAGTACCATCACAAAAATTTTCAAAACTGTAAATTTTAATAGTTTTAAACTGTTAAAACTGAAAATTTAAACCGTAAATGTTATTTATGTAATATCCCTTTTGGAATCAAGTAGATCAACAGCCATATAACCAGTAGTGCATTATAAGTCGCTGAAATCGAGGTGATCAATATATAGTCGTGACAAATCCAAAAGAAGAGTTATGACAAATGCACTCAACTCTCCTGCCCGCTTTAACCAAACCAGCATCAGTTTGGTAGAGGCTCCAGATGAAACAGAGGCCCTGACTGGGCCAAGAGCTCCTCCAGGAAACCCACGAGGAGCAGAGCGACACAGGGAGCACCAAGAAGCTGCAGGTAGGGAGCCTTGTGCACACCTCTCCCACTGTACCCGATTTGACTATGAGCCAACCACTTTTATCCCGTGACTGTGACAGCCTTAGTGAGCCCTCTTGGGCTTTCCCAGCAGAGCAGTGTGGCTGTGTGGCGACAACGTCCCCTTGTGCTGGGACACCTCCCACACCTCCCAAGGGAGATCAACGAAGCAATAAGAACTTTTACCAATGACGGACTGCTGGGGAGTGCCATTTGAATCCTCCCCGGACAGCAGCTGGACTGTACACCAGGCAATTCTCCTCTTTAGCACTGATTAGTTGTTTATCTTAAATAAGTACCTTTTTAAATAGAATAAATCACTTTGAGTTATAATGTTCTGTGATTTATGATGCTGTTTGCTTAGCTTTACTATCTTTAGCTTAGCTAGACTTAATTTTTACTTAGCTTAGATTTACTTACCTCTAAATTTCCACTTGAAAGTTCCCCAACCTACTTAGTCCAAACTTATTACAGTAATAAGAATATGGCAAGAGTGAAAAAAGCATCCAAAGGACTATTGTTATCACGAGCAAATTAAAAAGAAGCTCTGGTAACTACAGCTACTGCTTTACCATCCAAGAGAAATGAAGACTTCAACTAGAGCCTCACATGGCAAGCTTGAATAATTTAAAATGGAAACAGTTTTGAGTTATTTTCTCAGCAACCAACAGTCAGATTTATTTGTTACTGTTGCCAAGAAGAAAGTGATTGAGATGTGATCTATTTTCCTTCTTCTATGCCCACTGGAGGGTATACAAGACCAGTTTCCCCTGAAATATCTGCCAAATTGTAATGTCAGAAACTATTTCTTTTCAAAAGAACCTCTTATTTTTAGGAACCTCTTATTTAAAAAGGTAACAGTCAAAGAAGAGCTTTGAAAGACTGCTGAGTAACACTCATTCACATTGCACATACCAAGAAGAAGCTAAGTAAGCGATGCCTGGAAAGGAAAATAAACAGAGACAAACATCAGCGGCAAGGATAAGCCACTGCTCAAAAATGATCAGCACCCAACATCCTCAGTATGCTCCTCTACCTTCTGTCCCCAGGGGTGCTCTTCGGCTGAACGTGCTGGAATTCAAAATGTTTACTTCTCATTTTAGCATCTTTATACTAACACGCACGTACTTCTGACCTAAATAGATGATGTATAGTTCCTCCTACTTTTTCTGGCCTACTTTTCCCCTAAGCAGATGTTCCAGCTTATATCAGAACTCAAATACCAAGAACAAGTTCACTGAGAACACGTCCCCAGCATCTTTTTTGCAGCAGAGCGCCTCTGTCTCAGTACCAGTCCAGAGACACCTCACACAGTAGCAAAAGAAAAGAAACTTAACAAACAAGCAAACAACTCTTCACCCTCAAAGCCCGCTCTCTTCAGCTGTCACCAGAGATTTTGTGGGTTTATGTGTGGATTAACATACACTGAGGAATCAACCTTCTTTTTAAACACGGAACATTGATTACTTAGTTGTAATACATACTTTTTAGATGTCTAATAATTCAATGCTGCTTTTTCATTAAATTGAAGTACCACTGTATTGTATGTGATATTTCAGTATAAAACTGAAACAGAATAGCTACTGTATTTGTTTTAAAAGTGATTTCACTGTACACACAGACTGGCAAAATCCCCTCCCTGAAGCGTATGGTAGATGAATGCATAAAATGAGATACGGCATTTGGAAAAGAGAGGTACGAAAATAATCTCAAGGCAAAAGGTCAGTGTAACAAGAAGTTAATTTATAAATGGATTTGGAGCAATCAAAAAAATCAGGAAACCAGTTTCTTCCTCCTTTTCTTAAACTAGAAGAGAAGTGAAAGGAACAACCTAGTCATCTAAGGGCAATATTTCTAAGGTTACTATCTTTATTAGTCTCATAATCCGCAATTTCTCACTCCCTAGACAGAATAAATCACCTGTTCAACAGAGAAAACCCAGCAGGAATGAAGCATCAAGTGTAATACTACGAATCTTAGGAGCTACATAGAAATTAAATTTCAAATGAACCTCACTATCTCTCATTTTCCTTCACGTCTAAACACAAAGCTTTTCTACTTAAATACACCAACCACGACCGAGAACCTTCAGTTTTAGGCTGCAGGCTCTCTCCCATACTGGGCAAGAGAAGAAGTTCATCTACCTTAAAATCTTGTCTTGCCTTGAAGTGCATTGAAGACTAAGACCGTTCTCTGACTTCTGAAGGACTGAAATAGACCCCTAGGAGCAGAGTAACAAAGAAATGAGACGGTCCCAAAGCAGTCCGTAGCAAAAGCTCAGGGAAGGTGCTCAACGTCTTGTGCACAAACTATGGGTTGTATACACATCAGCACTGTTCTCCCTCAGAACGTCGAGGCTCAAGCCTGAGGGAAGGTAACGAGGCTCTAAAACCCAGCAGTTGAGGTAAACTCTCACCCAGAAGGCAATTTAATAACGAGACATTTTTATCTTACGAACCCATCCATTCTGGTTTTGAAACTCCTTATACTTTTGGGTTTCTGAAAGATCCCATTGCAATTCCACAATTTAATTGCATATTTTATGGAAAAAACCCACACCCTTTTGTTTGGTTCTAATTTGCTACCCAAAATGTGACTGGATGTTAATAGCTCTTATTTTCACCAGTGAAAAAGTGAATAATTACACCAGTGTTTAAAAGCTTTAGAGATGCGTCTTTCTTAAATCCTAGAATTCATAAGCACATGTCTCTCAGTCCTAAAGAGAATCCTCCATCTTTTTAGGAGTAACCTTCAACAACTTGACACTTCATAAAATTTGAATGTTCCAGTTTAATTAATGAAGTAGGTGATGTGTTGACCCTGGGAAAGAAAAAAAAAATAATGTGCTGTCCTTATTTCAAACTTCCATTTCAAAGACTACCTCATCAAATCTAATGTTATTGTTTAAGGAAAAATAAGCAAAAAAAAAAAAACCCAAAACAACCACAGAAAATAAAGGATTGCATATTCTGAAATGTAACTCAGAGCGGCCAAAGGAATCTGAGGGACAAAAAGAACATCAGAGCTTTGATCACTCACCTCCCAAGGCCACATTGCATTTTCTATAGGTTCTTTCTACATTGTAGGCTAAATATGCAACTATGTGTTTTTTCTGAAGTTCTCCTCCCAGTTCAATGAAGCTCCCCAAGCATTAATAGGGAACAGTATCTAAGCTGCACAACTGAACACAAAGTAAAAAACAGCCAGCAGACCAGGTGCAAAAGCTAAAACATTGATTACAACAAACTAGTTTTTGAAGGAGCACTAACGGCACTTAATGGTTGGACTCGATGATCCAATGGGTCCTTTCCAACCCTGTGATTCTCTGATCCTGAATTCAGAACATTTCCCTAAAGAACACTTTCAACCTGTGGTCAGTGTAACAGCACACATTCCCTTATACTTAGACTGTATTTAGAACCACATTACAGTAGATAAAAAATATTTCCCTCCCTTTCTGTATAAATCAGGTTAAAACACTTTTACTCAATCTGGTATTTTTTTTTTTTTTAAATTTATGATCCTAATGTACTGAAACTTTTCTTTAAAGACTGAACATAAATTCTGAACCTTAAAGAAAAAAAAAAATCCACAACTTCTCTACAGAACCTTCATTTTAGAAGCTTCTGCGTACCAATCCTACAATAATTTAACCCAAGATGGGTATGTAGAACATAAGGTGACAGGTGATATATGCTCCCGATTTTGCTGTTCGTATAACCATTAACAATAACTACAATAGAGCACATGAATAATAAAGAGCAGATACTCATTGAACTGTAAAATCCAATACTCTTTCCAAGCAGGAGGGGGTGACGGGTTGGGAAATCTATTAAAAAAATTGAACCTCGACTAATAGTACTACATTTAGAATGTCAACTTGACAGTGTTCCTGTAAGATGTTTCTTTTTTCTGCATCAATGCAAGGATCTTACTTGGGATAGTGCTTATTATTATTATTATTATTATTACTATTATTATCAGCATCATCATTATTATCATTATTTAATTAAAATGAGGGAAAAGAATACCTATGATAATGTAAACAGGCTGGAACTTTTCTATTTAACAAATTGTGCTCTCTAAATAAGAGAAAAAGATATTTACAGCCTGAATCAGAACAAGTGTTACTTTAGCTGATTTTCTGCCAATTAAGCAGCTCCTCATTTTATTTTTCAAGAATATCAAATTACAAAGAAACCTCCAGCTGCACAGTCACAAAACTTGCATTACTCTTCACTTTTAAGGTAAATTTCAAGTCTCAAATCCTAACTACAACTTAAACAATAATCAAAGTTCCACACCGAATTACACCGATACAGTCAAACAAAAAACGAGAGATCCTACAGCACTGCCAAGTTTAACTTTATCAAAGTGATTCTTCTAATGTACTGGTGTACTTGCTGATCCAAACCAGACGGAATTAACATGAATAAATTTCACATATTTAGCAGATTAAGGTCCAGATTTTTTGATAGACTAAGATCAAATGCTTTAATTTCCTCGCCAAATACAAAGCACAGCATTTTTAAAGTATATTTTAACCCAGTATGGTTAAACAGAGTGATACTTTAACAATAAACGCAGTAACATCCACATTAAGCACTCATGGTCTTATTTGCTATATCTATGGTTCTACCAAGCGAAAACAGGACTACCAGAACACTAATAAACATCTGCAAGAAAATGATTTTATATATATGTGTGTGTATATATATATATACACACATACACACACTGTTTTAAACTAGCAAGAAAAATACTATTATGTCTTGTCATGGCTGAACATCAACAAAAGAATTCCAGTAGTATCTTCTACTAAAACAGAGCTGATAATCATTGAAACATGTATAGTTAAACACAAATGTAATTAACTGCTTTTCAACACTTTCTGAAGACTGTATCTTAAACCAGCTCTAAGGGGTTAGAGCAAAATATATTTTTATCAAAATAGGAAATATTAAATGCATTTAAGTATAACTTAATTTGTTGGAACTTCTAATTTTTAGAACTGCAGGTGCATTACTATAATATTAGGAAAAGAGGCTTTTTTTGGTCACTGCTTTTATGTCATCCCTCTTTCAGTTTGGTTTTAATGTGTGACAGTTTTATCTATAAAAGTTACGCTTAAAATCATTTGAGTCACACCAACTCTTGAATGATCAATCGCCTTATGAAAGAGCTGTTAATAATCCCAAAGTAAACCAAATGTAATTAAAGCAAAACAAAAACTCACAATAAATAATAATATAACTTCAAAATAAATAATCTATGTTATCAGTTTTGTTTTGCTGTTTCTATAGCTTTAAAGCCCCACCAACTGTAAAGTATTTCTTGCTCCTTCCAATTTTTGACAGTATAAACTGATTAAATATGCAGTTTCATTACAGTTTTTCATATGTTCAAAATAACATCCCAAACTATGGCTAATTTTACAATATTAATCCTGAAAAGTATCATCACCGTTTACACTGTGATTGCTCATACTGACCCTAATGAATATTAACGATGCATCCAGAAAAATATAGTCTAGAAAATGATGTGATGATAATATCTAGAAAATGATACCAGATATTTTACAACTTTTGTTCACTCTATCAGCCTGGAAAGATCCATTTCTTAACTTGGTATATAATGATACATTTGATGTTCAAGAGATCAAAAGAAGTTTCAGAAAGGCAGATCCAGTACAAGTTTTTCTACCAAATATCAGATGAACACCAAGATTCAGTATTAGAGCTACTGCACAAAATATCATCCGTAGTGGCCAATTCAGAATGACAACTTTTAAGATTGAATTAATGAATAAAGGTTCAAGAGACCAAATAATCCCATATCAAAATTATCCAAAATTCTACAGGACTAAAATCAAAGAGCAGATGAAGCGTACGTGATCTCTTTCCCTTCCTCAGACTTCCTTCAAAGCTGAAAATACAAAACAACAATAAGGAAAAAGCACTTGTGAAATTAGCTACCCAAATGTGCATGGCTTTGGAAGGCTCCAGTTAACTACACTCTTCATAATTCCCATCTGGTATCCTCAAAAGCAAAAATAACAGTATTCTCGGTTGTCACTCATAGCAACTACTTTATCAGCTACTGTCTGCTACTTTTAGAGAATTACAGAATGCAAAGGGAATACCACAAAAAAAGGGACAGAAGCAGCTTTCCATCAGCAATTTGATTTCTTTGTATATGAGAGGTGAAGATCATGAAATATTTTTCAGAGCCTAAATTTGACTAGAAAATTATCATGCGTAACTCATGCACAATTCTGGAACTATAAAAAACTTCTCTAATACATATAATCTCTAAAAGCAATCCCTAAATAACAGTGCCGGGTAGGAGGAGGCAGTAATGACAGTAGGAGTGATAACAGCCTCCTGTATTTCAACAGGTGCAGAAACTCTGATCCCCTGAATATGGAGCACCATAGCATGAGAGAGTCACCAGCATGGGAGGAGGAGGACGGAAAGCTGAGGTCCCTGTAGCCCAACACCTAGAAACACCTTCCCCAATCAAACTTCTTATTACTTCAAGTTCATAAAGTATTTTCCATACAACTGAATTTGCAGAAAAGAATCTCAACATTCATGTCATACACGGGATTTCTGACAACTGAAAAGAAGTCCCCAAACATGTATTTGCTCTTTTCATACACCCAAATAGAAGTGTAAAAGCTGAGAGAAACACACTAAACAATCTTCCTAATCTCTGAAGCTGCTGCGGGCTTTTTTGTCCTGGTTTTCTGCATTCCCCCCAACGGATATTCCAGCTATCAACCACCACTCCATACACGCTCTCAGCTATGTCGTTCTCATCAAAGCAGCATTTCCTGTTCTAACAGCCCTGGTTTTCACGTTGCTTTATGACAAAAAAAAAATGGCTCTTAAGACTTTTTTCTACAAGATTAAGTAACAACTCTTCATCCAGAAACAAAAATCAACATCACTACAAGACTTAAAGCACCTTCTTCACCAGAGCAGTCATACAACACCTTTGGTAACACTAAGCCACTACAGGTGTTTCAAACCTTCAGCAAAGAAAAGAAGCTTTAGTATCATTATCTTTCCTTTATCCTCATTTCTGACTTGGATGCCTAAAAAGAGTTCGCAATCTCTGTTTGTAGACATTGCACGCTGCAACGATGAATGACAATTTACCTCCTATATTCATAACACTGTTTGACTTCAGTTTTGGTACCAAGTATGTTGTGTTATTTTTCTTGCAAGTCAGTTATAGGCTGATTAATGATCACAGAAAATATACAGAACAAGAATCTGTGAATACTACTTAAATATAACTGTTTCAAGGAAGAAGAAATTGGGAAAGCGACAGTCTGCAAAAGAAAAAAAGGAGTATTTTTCAATCTACTTTAGAATATACCATCCATATGTTTATCTCCTCCAAGGAATGTTAGCAATCATGAGACCGTGATGATGCCTTAGTTAACTGCTGTTACAGTTTTACAACTGTACACTTGGAAAGATAAATGCTTTGGGTTTTTTTGTAAAACTAGGAAAAATATTTCCAACTCCACATCCAGCAATACCAGATAGGCTCGAGCCTAGAGAGATCAAGTAGACTTCAATGGAAGTTAGTTAGAAAATGGTATTTTGGCTGATTGAGAAAATCAGCACTTGGTAATTAAGGACAGTAGAAGCTACTGACAACAGCACCACAAACATCCTGTGAAGAGATGCAGAATAGGGCATGTTCATCTGTGGGAAGAGTTCTACAAGCGTGCAGACAGATCTTGGTCTGGATGTGGTGTAGGCAAACAAATACACACTCCATGAACATTACACTAACAGCAGTGGAGTTTCAAAGCTATGTTTTAATGGAGAGAAAAGAAAGATAATTTGAATAGCATAAGTGTCAGTACAAAAACAAGACAACAGAATGGTCTGAACTGGAAGTGCCTAAACTAGGATCCATAAATGCTGAAGACAGGATAGCAGAGATGGGAGAATGTACCCTCTGGCTTTAGAGTAATCTAGATCACCCTATAATAACCTAAAAATATGGAATATGTTTACATATTCTTAAAGAAGTAATTTCTTCTTAATAAGAAAGAAATTACAGTAATGCTATTACTTTCAGCTTTACCTACCATCACAGTTGCACTCACCATCATAAATACTGTAAAAAGTAATTCCAAGTCCATGCACCGAAGGCATACATTTCAAATATTGCCCAGAAAAAAAAGAAAAGAAACAAAACCAAACACAAAAAAGTAGTAAGAAAAAAAAAAACATCAAATTCATCATCACGGGGAAAAAACAAAAAGTTCCCTTTCTTGGGAGCTCCCTGGGTTAGGCAAAGCTTCTTCACAGTCCTTGTTTAGCCTATGAGTTCTCATTTAACCCTCCCTTCCAACTTAATGAGAGGCAAAGCTTAAAACAGGGGAGATAAAAAAAAAGAAATGCATTTTCTGGGGGAGAATAAAATGAGCACAGTCAGCATTCCCAGCTGCACAACTCTGAGCTGGATCAGAGCCACAGCTCTTCATGCAAACACCAGTCAGGCAGAATCCTTTTAATTACAAACACTATGGTGTGCCCCAAACATTCAGAAAGCATGTTGAGAACCTCCAATCAAAATATTTCAGACGCTTAAATATCTGAATAGTTATGTGGAATATCGTAGTTTCTGGAATATCAATTCCAGAAATTCCTCAGGGAAGCACAGTCCATGCCAGAGGTCTGTTTGTTAAAAAACCCTGGAAGGCGGCTACTTTAGTCAACTGAGAGCAGAGCAAGTAAATCCTCTTTGGAAATTCTGGAGAAACTTCCTGCCATTGCAAATATTTCAGCATAACTTGGAGAGGAAATCTTGCATAATGAGAGCAGCTCTGGTTCAAAGAAGCCAAAAACGGGTGACAGACATTCTTGCCTACAGGAAAGCTTAGAAGCACAGTGATAGGATAAAGAGGAACAGTTTCAAGATGAAAGAGGGGAGATTTAGATATCATCTTAGGAAGAAATGCTTAGATTGCCCAGAGCAGTGGTGGCTGCCCCACCCCTGGAGGTATTCAAGGCCAGGTTGGATGGGGCTTTGAGCCCCTGATCCAGTGGGAGGTGTCCCTGCCCGTGACAGGGGGTGGGACTGGATGGGCTTTAAGGTCCCTTCCAACCCAAACCACTCCACGATTCAAGGATCCATTAGTGTAGGGGGATATACACTACAGCTCTACAACAACACAGAACGGAAAATACCACCTTTCTCGTACTACAGAACTCATACAGCAGAACTTTGTAAGGAACTTAGTGCAACAGGAAACACTCCAACTATTTTGAGACATCCCTGAAAAAAAGTTGTTTCTGAACGGCGCAGGTAGGCACGGCAACAAATACTTCTATCCCTTGGTCTCAGCATGCTTGGCTGGGCTGGGCTCTATGGAAGGGACAACATTTTACCTTAAACAGCTTCTTTGTTCATCAGAACCTCAGGCATTCATTTCCTTCTTTGCAAAATTACACTGCCCGGGCAGGAGAGTCTCCCCCAGTCAGTAAAAGGAGCACACAGTCGTGCAGCTGATACACCTCAGCACACAGTGCCCTCCTGCAATTTGGTTTACTTCAAGCTAGAGACGGACACTGTGAATTTTCCAGAGGACAAACAAATCAGAGACGATAACTTACAGCACCTTTGTCATTAAAATTACTCTTTCCATATTGAAAACAGCTGAACAGTAGAAAACTAAATC
This sequence comes from Cuculus canorus, assembly GCF_017976375.1. NCBI lineage: Eukaryota > Metazoa > Chordata > Aves > Cuculiformes > Cuculidae > Cuculus > Cuculus canorus. The sequence continues at coordinate 4,625,256 of NC_071415.1, read as the reverse complement.
GGTTGTAAGATTAAATATGATTAGAATAATACCTTTAAGGTTTTTATTTTGAGAAGAAACATTTCAGAAACTTTTAGAATGAACAGATTCAACAAACCTCAAAAAAAGCATATTAAAAAGTCACAGTGAAAGCTAAAGATTTAGTACATTCAGGATACCACAGTATTTGAATTTGGGAATAAATATTAGCACAGCAAAGCCTAGGGAAGGTGTGCTTACAGAAAACTATCTCTCTGGTTTAATGTGACTGATGCAAATATTCACTATTTCTTTCATTTACGCATCAAACTCTTCCAGCAAAACCAACAGCTGCTCGTGATTACTCACAAGAAGTGGTTTACTAAAATTAATGATACTTAAACCCAAAAGACATAACTGCTTCGTTAACATAACTTGTGCTTAAAGTCATTAATATTTAAAGAATTTCTCAATTTTAAAAAAACTGAAGTGCCACGCACCTGAAAAATACTAATAATGTCAGCTTTCTAAGAGCAATGAAAATACAGAGGAAGCATCAGCAAAACCTGGATATTTACCTACGCTGTTCATAACTACTGAGAATCACCTCATCTCCAAACATGCAGTCCATGATTGCTGTACCTCACTGACCTCTCCCTCTGCAGAGCTATAAATGATCCCATGCGGTAGCGCAAAGAGTGCATCTCGCTGCTCGTAGAGTGAAGAAACGGAGAAAGACTTCAAGATTTAGATTAGCAAATTTATCTGAGATATATTTTCTAGCTATAGACACATCTGTGTGGAAAAAACTGTCTTGGAAAGAAAAAAAAATATTAAAAGAAAGAATATGAAGTTACCCTTAGCAAAGAGACTAAGTTAGAGAATATCATATGAAAAAGACCAGCATTGCTCCTACCATTGGGCGCAGGGGGGGCATTATATATAGACTACTTAACATATATAATAATTATATTATACTTTTCAATATAATTGAGACATTGTAGAGCATCTAATAAAAATTAATCACTTAATGTTCAGTGGAAAATATTTAAAGTTCTAAAATAAGCCACTGCATCATTGAAAATTAATTAAAACTGCATATATTAATCAAGTATATATTACAACAAAATTCTCAAGTCATTGCTCACATTGCACAGTTAGAAGCAATTTGATAAACTCATTTACTCCTCTATACATCATAATTAATACATTGTCTTGTTTAAATAGTAATGTGAAAGAAAAATTAACATTTCTTGAAATATTTTAATCAAATTATTAATAGAATCATTGCATAAGAGTGCAATTCAGCATTTTATTACATAATACAAATTTTCAATGTAAAAGTCATAAGTTCTAAGACAGCCATATGCAAAAAACCCATCTGATTAAATACTTACAAAATTATCTACAAATCCAGCTAAGTTTTTGTATGTTAAATTATCAAAAAAACTTAACTAAGCTTATATATTAACTTACTTTTCTCATTAGAATACAGCAGTAAAAAAAATTTGCTAGCCAGTCAGATTGATCATTTCTCTGTGAAAGCGAGCAAAAAGCATAGATTCAAACTAAGTTTAAAACAAGAAAATAAATCAATACAAATTTAGTTTGCTGATATAATTATATATGTATACAATTACAAATATTACGAACCCTTGCTTGTATCATAAGTCAGTGTTTTTCACTGTTTCAACTTATGGAAAGACTGATAGTCTAATTTCTCCCAATTCACGTCTCATTTAGGACAACATTCTCAATCTCTGAGTGACTTAATAAAATATTTACGCATCTTCTCATTAGCAAAATGATAAGTATAAAAAGGTACCTGTCAGAATACTAATCTAAAGATGCCCCATTCCAATTACTTATTTTTCCTTGCAAAGAACTATAACCTTCCAGATAAACAAAAGCCTGCCTGCAAAAGCAAGGCAAAGACCAATTCAGTCAATTCCAAAGCTATCACTTCTTGAAAAGTCAGCCTTTTCCCTTGCTTGGCACACCAACTTTGGAAAGAGCATATTTGCTCAGAGTTAAAACAGATTAAGATAAACAGAGAAATATACCCTTGACCAAGAAAACTGATTGGGCTTCACTTTTGTAGCTTAAATTTAGAGTGTATGGATATCCCAAGAGCTCTACAACTTTGCTTTAGGAACTCTCCTATTTTTTTAAAAGGAACTGTAAAAGCAACATTCACTAGACCAAAAGAAAAGCTATTGCAGTTCACTTTTTGTTTTGCCATGAAACTGTTCAGAAGGCAGTTCTGCCATCTTAATCATTAAATGATATCCTCTTTGTTTTTCTGGGAAAAAAAAAAAGATCATTTAAAATCAGAGAATCACAGAATCACAGAATCACAGAATCACAGAATCACAGAATCACAGAATCACAGAATCACACAAGGTTGGAAAGGACCCATTGGATCATCGAGTCCAACCGTTCCTAACACTCCCTAAACCATGTCCCTAAGTACTTCATCCACCCGTTCCTTAAACACCTCCAGGGAAGGCGACTCGACCACCTCCCTGGGCAGCTGTTCCAGTACCCAATGACTCTTACTGTGAAGAATTTTTTTCTGATATCCAACCTGAACCTCCCCTGACGGAGCTTCAGGCCATTCCCTCTAGTCCTGTCCCCTGTCACTTGGGAGAAGAGGCCAGCTCCCTCCTCTCCACAACCTCCTTTCAGGTAGTTGTAGAGAGTAATAAGGTCTCCCCTCAGCCTCCTCTTCTCAAGGCTAAACAACCCCAGCTCTCTCAGCCGCTCCTCATAAGACTTGTTCTCCAGCCCCCTCACCAGCTTTGTTGCTCTTCTCTGGACACGCTCCAGAGCCTCAACATCCTTCTTGTGGTGAGGGGCCCAGAACTGAACACAGTATTCGAGGTGCGGTCTCACCAGTGCCGAGTACAGAGGGAGAATAACCTCCCTGGACCTGCTGGTGACCCCATTTCTGATACAAGCCAAGATGCCATTGGCCTTCTTGGCCACCTGGGCACACTGCTGGCTCATGTTCAGTCGGCTGTCAACCAGCACCCCCAGGTCCTTCTCTTCTGTGCAGCTCTCCAGCCATTCTTCCCCCAGTCTGTAGCGCTGCATAGGGTTGTTGTGCCCCAAGTGCAGGACCCGGCATTTGGTCTTGTTAAACCTCATCCCATTGGTCTCGGCCCAGCGGTCCAGCCTGTTCAGATCCCTTTGCAGAGCCTCACTGTTTTTGCAATGTGATTTACTCAAACTATTTCATTTGTGCACCTATACATATTGTACAAACTATTCTAAAGACAAAGTATCAGACGTTCTTCATAACACCCAAACAGGCCTTTGCCAAAGGCTTTTTGGTGGAAGACACCAGGTTCATTATCAAAGCACCTCACCGGAAGTTACCACTTTGTACTGAACTACTGCCAAGATCGCCTTCTCGGAGCCAGAAGATACTTCTCCTCAAAGCTAAAAGCACAACGCGGCCCTGGGAGGAGGAGAGGGAAACACCTGCACCACCACAAGCAACAGCAAATTGACAAGAAAGCTTTTCTGGTATTTTACAGAAAGGGACTTAAATCCTTACCCTAACTGCTTCATACCCCAGACAACTTCATCCTTCTGTATCAAAAATCAGTATCATACTCTTAGGCTAGATTTCTCCAGTGACATTACATTTTTGTGCTAATTTGCATGTAGAAAAATATTATTTTAGACATTTTGCTTTAACCAATATTATAAAAATATGCAAATTTTAAGTGGATGAGAATATTATCATGTTTCATTCCAGAAGCTTAATGGAAATATTAAAGAAAAAAATAAAAGAAATTAATTTAATTGTAATAACACTTCCCTTCTAATACAAAAGACTATAGTCACAAACGCAAATCAAAGTCAGAGGAACACAAATGCAATTGGACAATATATAGCTGAACACTGGATTGCTTATTTGTAGATTACTCCTGTTTACATTTATAATCCAAGAAAAAGATATAAATTATTCAAAAATTGCCAAAAGCGCTGGAAAGTAATACATGTCGGTAACGGAGCCAAAACGATGAACAAAGCCAAGTTCCATCCATCGCTAAAGCTCCTATCTAGACTTGACACACGATGATACAATACCCTGCAGGACAACAGCTGAAGAGGGAAACCAAAATGTAAATAAAGCTGAAGAATCTCTTTCCCACTACAGATGTCCTGAAACAATTAACAGGTCACTATCTGCTTAGTTAAGGAATGATCCCTTTAAAGCAACCCTGACCCCCCTCCTTTCGCCAGCAGCCAAACACTTGCTAAAATGACAGAATGTGATTCATACATCGCCAACTTCATTAACTCATTCTCATTTTAGTCCACCGTGTCAGAGCAACAATCCTTCCACTAATCCCATCAAGGGGATATTTTATTTTTTTTTTTCAAATTCCATCTCTCACCGACTCAGATAGGGGAATCAAATACTGAATAATACATTCCATGAGTTACTTAATTAGCTGGGTGAAGGTGAAACTGAAACAGCTGAGTCAAATAATGAGATGCCAAGCACAGCAGCTTAGACCAAAGAGGGATTTGAAAGCATTCTTCCCGACAGAAAGAAACACACGGTATTTTTCAAACACAGAATATTAAGGGATTTAATTTTTCCATTTCAGTCCCTCCAAAAATATCAGTGGGTGGGGGGAATGGCGGAACTGAACTGACAAGAAGAAGGAGAGTGGAAGTCATTCGCTGTACAGCAAAGCATCACTACATATTCACAGTCGATTTCCAAGTTACCCCTGGTTTAAAACAAAGGAAAAGCAAAAAAGAAAAGAAAGCAAAACCAAAACCAAACGAAACAATTTCTAGAAAAGTTGAGTAGAGAATGCAGAACCATTGCAACCTACGATGATGATTAACCAAGTAGATTTATCCTCATTTAAGGAGAGGCTTAATTCTCCAATATATCCACATGACTAAGCAAAATGTTCACTGATCTATTAGTGAAATGTATTTAATTCCTCAGGTTGCTACCCCAAGTCGCAGCCTCTGTGTCTTTCTGCCTTCAGCAATAGCTGCGGACTCTTGTATAATCAGACCTTATTTACTACAATTAGAACTAGTTAATGAATTTGTGCTTTATTCCTACATTTGAACAAAGGGCTTGATTATCCCCATCCTGTAGTCTCTAAATGATGTTTTTGCCAGTATAAAAGACCATAGCATTACATTTGGACCCACTGGGATTTTTCCAAGGGCTCTGCTCAAGGGTGTCTGTCAGAGACCCTGGCTAATGGCAGATACTCAAATTCCAGTGGCACTGATGGTTGAAAGGTGTCAAACGTTACAAAATAGTGAGTTTCAACTCAAAAAAACACCTGGTTAGTCCTCAAACCCCAAAGGTAATCTGTAATATAAACCAATAAGGTGGTTCGTCTTCTGACTTTAGCTCCTCGCAGAAGACAAGCTACAAAATAATGGTATTTCTACATTTTCACAAAGTCCAGTGGATACAATTGACATTGGAAAATCCCCGGATCCCACTGTACAAATAATATTGTCTGCGGATCAGTCAAAACTAATTTTACAGTAAAAGTAAGGAAAACGGGAAGAACATATATGGGTGTGAATTACGTGTCGTAGGCTACAGGATTCATCAAATTCACGCAAATTAGAGACCACTGAACACTTATTAAAAAAGAAACAGAGGTGGTATATCCCTCCTGCTAATCAGAACACAATTCAAACTGGTATTCTACGAATGACAAGCTCTACAAAATAATACTAAGTAAGAACCAGTGATAATCCCATGAGTTACCAGGTCACCCATCATCACTAAAGTTAACAGCTGTGAAAAGATAATTGTTTTCTGCAACAGCAATTTAATAAATCCAGTCTTTCTGGACTTTGTTCAGTCCGATTCTCCCACTCTGCACCCACGCACAGCTCTCCGTTTCAAATATATACTAAATTTGTCAAGGATTTTTTAAAGTATCTCCTCCCATAAAGTGTGGCAGATGTATAAAAATATTAATGTACAAACAAAATGGCAAATTTTCATAATGTCAGAAATATAGCAATTACTTTACAGTCTTCATTTAATCTCTTGCACACGCATGCAGATAGAGGTTAGGTTATTTACTTGTTGTATCACATATTCTTGAGATATGAGCACGAGGCAGCTCCATATTACAGGGGGTTTATATATTAATTGTGACAACAGCTAATCTTTGAGAAAATCCAGACTTATTGCTATGTGGACCATCCAGTCCAGGCACAAAACAAATTCTGTGAGAGCTTTGTATCTTAAAAGACCTCTTGGCACCACAGTATTTCCCATGGCGACCTCAGGCTCTACTGAAGCACCTTTTCCTGAACAGTCCATCATCTCTCCATATTGGAAGACTAACAGAAGTGAGCCAAGGGACATCCAGTCATCCAGTGTTTGAAAATACACTGATCCTCTTCAGTATACCATGGAGTCTTTTCTAGTGGCAAGCACTTTCAGAGAAAGAAACAACTTAATGTACACACGTGAATTATTTACCTTGAAACCAGTGACCTTCAATGAAAGATTCATCGCATAAAAATAGTAACTATAAACATAAATCTATTTTTTTAAAATCTTCCAAAACATAGGAATATATGAATAGTTGATTAAGTTTAGTAGAAGTTGGATTCCACTTTTATTTTGCTATCTCATTTACAGGCAATTTCTGCTACCATTTTTTAATATTGTTTTTCCATTTACTAATCCAGGAAATGGTCACCTTCAAATTTCAAACATTTTGCACTTAACAGCTTAACGTCTTTTTCTCTCACCTTAATATTGGATACATAAATATCTAAAAATCAGAAGTGTCTTCTTACTAGATCTGCCTTTACTGAGCTATGCAACTGATGCACGCTATAGATGTAACGTAGAACTGCTTTGGAGAGTCTCAGGAGCTGTTTCCTCAGGATTTTTCCAGATGCCAGGGCAAACGCCACACATTGTGAAATATCAAACACAGGGCAAAAACCTTACAGATAAAACCTGCAGAGTTACAAAAGACTATAAAAATAGTAGTGACTGCCAGGTGCCATATTAGAAGATAAGTACTAGGACTCAGGTTTTAGCACCTCCCTAAACGACCATATAATTTTATTAATAAAAGTAAAGAGAATTTTATATGAAGGGCTGCGTAATAGTGAACTTGGAGGTTTGCTTACTTTACTGTTCTCTTTAGAAACAACAAAATTCCTCAGCTACACTGATTAACTGTCTAGAATATAATTGTGTGATGATGTGTTTTCTTGCTTCTTCAGTTACAATAAGAATGTAAAGTTTTATTTCTTAAATTAAATTAATGATGTAAAACTGTGTACAAGCGTTACACATACGCAAGCTCAAAAAAAAAATACTAATGTAGTGAATTATTCTGTACTGTGGCCATTTGACTTAAGGTAAATGATTTATGATTAGACTCATAAATATCTGAACGTGTGCCTCTATTAGTTGTCAGAGTTATCAGATAACATAAACTTTACATGGAATCGGAACCAATTTCTGCGTAGTGCTACTGCAGTAAAGGCTTGCGACAACAATGGCAGACGTATCATTGAATGGGCAAATGTAGAAACATAATTAAATTAACTGATAATCATCTCTCTTCTTCTATCCAGACTAATTTAATGCACTTGCAAATGTAATGAGGCTCACTGAATTGAAAAATACTGTGGAAATAACAGAAACAAGATTAAATTAATTGCAAGACATACTGATAAGAAAGCTTGTTTCAAACTATGTGAAGCATATTTCTAAAAGCCATTTAAAGGCTGGTCACATATCATGCACCTTAATGACAAATAACACATTTTAAATTATTTTTTTTACCAACTGGAATATCCGCTGTGCTTCGTGTGGCCCTGTGCTAATTGGTTAGTGTCCTCTCGTCTTCAGGTAAAAAAAAACGTGAGAAGGAAAAACTAAAATCTGGCCAACAATCAAAATTATTTCCACTGCAATCATTTCCATGTGACTTTGCATTATAAAATCTAAGATTAAGACGTACTAAATGCATTTATACCTTGCAGCCTTTTGACTGAAATATTATGCTTTTTTCCCTGAGCAAAAAAAAATTAAACTTCTGCGAACAGGAATAAAGCATTCATTTTGAATACAAAATAACCAGTCCTCAGTTCTGCGTAGAAGTCTTGAGATCATGCAAAAATCTCTGAAGAAAGATTGAACAACCATGAATAATCTTCAAAGATTCTTATTGAATTTTTTTTTCTCAGAAAACCAGAAATGACAGGAATTCTCTTTAGGTACCCTTTCCAAATACTTTACTCCATGTAATGCTTTAATTTAAGAAACAACGAAGTCATTATACAAAAAGGCATTAGACATTTTAGATAATTCACTTGAAAGGAAACATTGTCTGCTACCCGCCAGCAGACTAACGTTTCAGACACTAGTGGGAGCTACAAGACACCCAGAGTCAAGTATTTTAGTAGAATGAAGTCATTGCAATTTTATATTTCCTCATACCAAGATTAACAACAAAGGATTTGCATTAGTGTACCATGACAGGCCACTTAAGCTCTTGTTCCCCTGACACTTCTGACAGCATTGTATTCTGAAGGGCAAACAGAGGGTTTTAATAAGGGTTTCTTGTTTTAACATTGAAAAGCAGACAACGATAATGTTAACTTGTGATTTCTGGCCAGCAATATGCTGCGGTGACAAGAGTAATACAAAATCATAGCTTGCCAAGACAGCCTCTGAGCTAGAGAGGAAAGGAGAAGGGAGAGAAACTTGGAGAAACGGTATAAAATCACAGGGTATTAAATCTTCTAACGTTCAGGGCATCCTGGTCCTAAACCAAGGCAGTTTTAAGCAGACATTCTGAAGAAGGTGGGAATTCCACTAATACCAGTTTAGTTGATGAAACAGAAACCAAATGATGAAGAGGCTCAGAAGTCAGAAAAATCTGATGACACTAAACTTCTTCCATGATTCTCTCAAAGGTCTTTGTAGAAAATTACCCAAGTGACGCTGAGTGTTTTCTCTTACAGGCTGGATTCATCTCACCTGGCTTAACTATCTACAAGTTAGCTCTGCCACACAGCCAGTCACCTGCTGTCGTTAACAGAGACAGACCTCCAATGAGAAAGATCCTTCGCTGTTGACACCGCGAAGAAAGAAGCTTAAACCTCATCCTGTTTGTACTGTAACTAACCCTTCCTTTTTGGTGAATTCCAGATATTTTATTAAGCATTTCTATAGAGTTCTATCTATTTTTTTTCTAGTTTCTATATTTTATAAACACCAAATTAATTACGAACTTTAATAAAAATCACTCACAAGACTTCTCATAGTAAAATTGGTCAGTAAGCATTAAATATCACATTCTAAAAGACAACAAAATTTTGTGACACGAGAGGTGTATGGATATAATTGGAGAGAGTTCCAGGGGAGTTTATGTAGTTATGAATAACGCTTCAAAAGGGAAACTTAGTGCTTATAGCATATCTCTTGTTACTTCTAAAAAGTAAATACTTTACTGGAAACAGACAGTTTCTCAAGGTGGTCATATACAACTTTATTTTCTGTTTGCAACATGCCTTCAATAAAAGTTCAGTTCTAAAAGGATCTAGTCCCGAGATCCATTAAAAACTGGCAACAGAGTAGGAACTGGTGTTAATTAGTCTGGGCTTTCTCCCAAATCTATACCAATTAAACAAGTGTTTAGTGCTATTAAGCTTACACGTTATAAATCTTTATCTGCATAACAGTATTAGAAAATGGAAGAGGAGGGAAACAGTGAGGTGGGGGAAAAGTAAAAAACAATGAATAAAGCTGAAATTTAGAAAAGAAAAGAAAACCAAAGATCAGCTGCTGCCTTTTCTTCCTCTCTAAGCTTATCAGCACAAGTAGACATTTCAAACGCCATAATTCTGTGTAAGAGGAATATTAGTGTTTTGAGGATTAAAAATAATTTTTAAATGTCATGTAAGACAGCAGACAAAACCGAATCCTCAAAGGGTGAATATTTCCCCACACAGAATCATACATTAATTGTACCGTTTATAGTATAAGATAGTGAGTCCAGCAAAAAAGAGATATGCTTTCTAATTTGATTCAAGATGAAAATAAAATGTGGGAACTTGTATGCGAAACAAGGAGCCCATCACACAGCACTGAAATGAAATACCAAACACAAAATAGTTTTATGTTGTCAGTTGTATGAACAAAGCATATGCTTTAAAGTGTTGGCTTACATTAATGACCCATCCCGTTCAATAACTCGTCTCTCCCTCTGGTCATACCAGATGCTTCAAGGAAAGACAGAAATAAACAGAAACTATTTCCACAAGTATTTTAATTCTCCAAATCAGTTATGAATTAACTACTACTGAGATAAAATACTTATTTACATGCACTTACATACCTACACAAGGGTTTACAGGAAAAAAAAATCATTCATAATGTATTTCTAAGCAGAAATGAAGTATGTATTTTTTTCAAACATTCCCAAATCTTATGTATCTAAGAACAGAGATTCCACAGCCTCTCCCTTGCTCCACTGTTCATGTAATCTTTTTGTCAATATTTTTCTTCCCAATATCCGAGGAGAATTTCCCATGTTGCAGCCTGGGTCTGTTACCTCTCATTCTTTCCTTGTGCACTGCCATGGAGTCTGGCTCCATCTTTTTGTATGCTACTAGCCAGCTCATAAAATACCACCTCAGTTTCCTAACTAAACAAACTCAGTTCTACCTGCCCCTCTCCATCCCCCATGTGCTCCAGCCGTCGAATCATCTTGCTGCTCCTACGCTCACCTTCTTTGGTACATCAATATTTTTCTTCTACCAAATCTAATTTAAATATAATCTGATACTAGATATTTGAGATATATCCCGTGCATTTTTTATTTAAGAATTTTCAAAAAAAGAAAGGGAAAAGTCATCTGAGACTAATGCAATGGTTTGCCCAAGTCTTAGAAAAATTCCTTCAAAAGCTCCAAAGTCACTGCACTAAATGTTTTTAGTGAACAGAAAACTTTATGAACAAAAGCAGTAGCTCTGTTTAGCTCCAATCATATCAAAGTTGCCCATTTTAAGAAAGGTTTTCATATGCAGTAATTCTACTATATGTTAAATGGTGATTACTATTCTCTGAAACAATTAAAAAAAACTGTTTTTTTCATTTTGAGAGTGCAAAACCAGGATTGCTGGATCAGGCTGGGATGGAGCTAATGTTCCATGTAGTGCCGGGCACTGCCTTTGAGGCGAGGCTGGTGCGTGGGACATCACCGAGCACTGCTCACACAGCAGCAAGGCTGTCTCTCCAACCGCCCATCCAAAGGCCAGCAGGCTGGGACAGGTGACCCCAACTGACCAAAGGGAAATTCTAGACCACATGGTGTCCTGCTCAGCAATAAAAGCCAAGAGAAACGAGAAGAGAAGTGTTTATTATCAAGATATTTGTCTTCCAAAGCAACTGCTACCAGTACTGAGGTGCTGCTTCCCAGGAAGCATTTGGACCTCACCTGCTGACACGATGTAGAGAATAAATCATCTCTTTTATTGGCTTTGCTTCCACACACGGTCTTTGAGGGTTTTGTTTCCGTTAAGATGCCTTTTTCTCAACCCATGAGTTTTTAACCTTATTTTCTCCCGCTGTCCTGCTGAGGAAGAGGAGTGAGAGAACAGCTTGGTGGGCACCTAGCAGCCAGCCAAGGACAATCCACATAGAAGGAAAAAAGATTTGTGCTGGTCAAAATCTGGGTTAAGGTTCCACTCCTACAAAAGGACTATCTCCTGAGCTGGAACTACTGCTTTCCTGCGTGCTGACAGGAGCTACAGCTGCTGCTTTTTGCTAGATGGAGCCTTCTTTTACAACATTATCTGCTGGTTTTAGGAGATGGGGCTGCAACTGGCATATAAATATCAGTACAAGAAAGCAGGAATTTTAATAGGATCAATGAATGTATACCAGTGTGGGAGCCCAGGAAAAAAAAAACAGGAGAAGGGGAGAAAACGCTAACGAGGGACTTTAGGCCTGGACTAATTTCTCGGTCTTAAGCAAATGCACAAAGAGACACAGTGTTAAGCCCCCAGCCAACACCCTGGCAAGGGCAAGTATAACACAAGGAGAATACAAAATCGCTCCTCTTCCCCTCTGGACAGCCACTGGATCCAGTTCTGGAATTGGAGTAGTTTTCATTTGGTAGGGAAGGTAACCAATTAAATGTAGGAAGCTTTAAGAGAGATGACAGATGCGTTTCAGAAACAAGTGAGCAGTGGCAAAGGCAGCAGGGATAGAAGGCAGTAAATTGCATTACAGCAACAGAGGCTGTCACAAGCTTTGATCACTCTTCGCTGGCTTCCCTGCTGGATATATCATGCCCCGAGCTGGTCTGAAGGTAAATTTGTATGAGAACAGGAAATAATTGCCTAACAATAACAACATAATGGTCACCTCAGTTTTTAAAGATGATGAAATATCCCTATCCAGCTGGAGAGAAGATAATTTTTGGCTAAAGCTCAGGAAGCAAATGTTGGTTGTGTTGGACCAACAGAGAAAGGATGAACAGCCAATCTATTCCCTGGCAGCTTTTTTTTCTCATAGTTCCAAAAAGGGAAAATTTTCGCAACATTTATTTGATAAACCAGAACTGAAAATGCAAACCAGGAATTTACTGAAGTAGCAGAAAAAAAGTGAGTTTTGCATATTCACTTTTAACGAGTGATAAAACACCTCCTCTCCCAAAGCTCTTGTTTCTATACAGGAAGACAGGAGGTGAAAGCAGCTGATCCCCAAACAGGGCAAAACAAATGGAGAAGGGATGACAAAACACTGCAAGTTACACCAAGACAGTTTCAAATCATGTCAATGACTTCACTTGCAGACAAATAAAATCATGCTCCTCACATTCTTTTGCTGGTTTTCATTACATCTTGGAGACATCATTGCGCTTATTCCTGAAGTACACATATAAATAGAAACATGGACTGTAGGAATTTTGCGTCTTCCCAAAGAAAACATAACCTGTAGTCTGCTTGAAAACCCACTGCTACTCACCAGCTCATACCTTCAATAAATATGTATACGCATATATATATGCATATATATAAAGCACAATTTTAAACAGGCTAGCTAGTGAGATAGCCAACTACTGGAATTTCTGTACATGATGATAGCTTTTGCCTTTTAACAAGTATCTAATATAAAATTTGTGAAAAAATAAATATTAAACTTGATGTATAGCCATTTGGACAACACTTAATTATTTTCAAGACCAGAAAGTCATATTGGATGTCTAATGGTTCATCTGACCCTCAATTGCGAACTCAAGAAGCTACAAAATAAAACTAAAAAGGCACTAAAGAAAGCATTCTTCTGACATACCCACCTTCCTTCACCAAGCTAGCTGAATTGCATCCAAGAAATAAAACAATTACAGAGACAAACACATAGTGAATGAAAATTTCAGTACATATGTCTTCATATCAAAATATCGCCTTCAGATACAGTGGGATAGATTAATATTGACAATATGTATCAGAAATCAGAATGGGGAGGTTCAGTCTGTCCGTAATGACACAAAGGGTCTGATTAAATGAAAAACAAACAAACAAAAAACCCAAAAAAAACCCAGTTTAAAACAGAAAACACCACTTTTATATAGAGAAGACAAGAAGGCAGGCAAACCTATAATTTCTAGAACAAACCTAAAAAATCATATATATAAACCAGTGAGAATTTAGTAGGTGTTTTTCTTTTCCATACTGAATTCATTGAAGAACTTACGGCTATCTTCATATAATTAAAAAATCAGCAAGCGGCAGGTATTTTAAAGGGCCAGGACAAAAAGACTGTTTTGCTGTCCGATTTTTATTAACTGTGTAACTCAGTATACATCACCTTTTTTCTATTTTTGAGTTCATTAATGTCTGTGGGTGATATCTGTGCACTCACACATAAAGATACAGATATCCAGATTACAAGGAAATGACTACAGAACATGGGGAAAAAAGTACAGATACAGGGACAAATGCACTAGTTGAGAACATATTGGACAGAAAAAGTAGCCTAAGACAGCTGGTACTTCAAATAATTATATTGACAACAAACTCAAATTATTGATTCAGAGAAGAGGTAGGAATAACAAAAAACCAACCTGGGTTGCTGCAACTGGAAACCAAGTTGCTTTATTAAAAGCACAGGCAAATATGATAAGTGTATTCAAAAAGCACTCTGTCAAGAGCCCTTAAATACAAAAGGATCATCTTTCTTTCAGAAAATCCCTGAATCATGAATCCCTGGCATCTGGGACAGAATTCCGTGGAGAAATTCACTACCTGTAACTTGTTCCTTCTACTCTTCTGTGGCTGCTCACATGGGCAAATAAACTGAGAGGAGGGGCACAAGAAGTACTTAAAATGACAAATCCGTTAATACAACCAAGATCCCACACTCATTTGAATCCATGTGAAAAATTCTTTGGAAACTTAAAGGATGAACTCCAAAAACTAAAAATCCAAAGTGGCCTCTTCTGAGGTAATCTCCACATTTTGAGTTTTGTTCAGATAGAGGGAATATATTCAGTATCACCCTCAGGAACGTGCAGAGCAGCAACTGCTAAAACCAGCTTCGGGATCTCTGGTCTCTTAAATGTCAGGGAACCGTTTTACTTACAAGTCAGGGAGTGTAACTTGCAACTCAGTGGATAAGCAGGAAGACAAGGACAGTTGAAAAGGTCAGTTAAGCGCTCACTGCAATAATTAAAATTTACACCTCGTGAATTAGCGACAGACTTCCTTTGTATCTTGAAACCACACGCACCTCTTGGTGTCAACAGTGTCGAAACGATGAACAGAACGTAAGCTCGAAGGGGAGTCGGTGTAGTCACCCACTGCCCATGGGGCTGGGATGCTCCAGCCTGGCTCCATCCCAGGGGCGCCAGTCCTTCAGGAGCTGCTCCAGCACAGGCGCTCCAACCAAGCCCAGTTCCTTGAGGGCACTGCTGCAGCACGGAGTCCCGCACAGGCTCCCATGGGCAGATCTGCTCCTACACACCGTCCCCAGGGGTTACTCTAACGCTTTTCCCTCCCTCCTTCACAGCTTGGGCAGGGTTTTGCCTTTCCATAAACACACATTCCCTGATGCCACCAGCCACGCCGGGGGCAGCGAGAACTGCCCATGTGCAGCTCTGACACCCAACACAGCCCATAAAATTCAAGAATCTGCCTGAAATTGTAGTCGTAAAATATGTTAGGAAGTAACAGAAGCCTGAACTGCCATTAATAGACAGCCACGCAGGTCCAAAACACAAACCACAAGCCGTCAAAATCCCAGAACAAGAAATACCTGCCAAGGATCTTTCAGAGTACTTCAATACAATTAGTGAGAGCTCCCAGGAAACAAATACTGAAGTTCAGTTTCTTTTTTCATCTGGTAAAATTTTAAAGAATAAATAACATCCGTTTTTCATGTAATCTGTCATTCAACTGCTACGGTTGTTCTGCCGCACACACCATCCACTGTGCTTTATCTGCTGTGTCCTCATGGAATCCCAGCCAGGAGGGGATCCACAAGGAACTTCACACTTGCCTTTCACAAAATGTGGCCTCAGCACATTTTTTTTTTTTCAGTACTACAAATCTTTGCACAAACCTGAACAGCCAAGCATATAATACACAAGAAAAAGATGCCTTAGAAGAAATGAGAAGAAGCTGATGTGGAAAACTTGTGAACATATCCTACAACAGATCTAATGCTTACGCATCATAAACTATGCATAATTAGGAGTTTTAATAAGGAACAGGTTTTTGCCATCATTTCTTCAGCATACAATGATAAAATTTCAGTCCATGTAAATGTAAAGATCTATTCTAAATAAAGTAGTAGTTTTAAAAGCACCCTTTTTGAGATAATTGGTTTTTAACCCCCTCTGTTCTGTCAAGTTAACATGAGATTTACTGGAACTCAGCCTTTGCGAAGGCATGAGTGTTACGGCAATACATTCTTGCCATATGAAATCCTAATTGCTAAGTTCAAAAGTGAATTTACATAAGTATTAACATACTAACACCATATTTCTCAACTGATTTTCAAAATCACGTTATGCTTTTTGCTAGGGAAAGAGAACACACCTTTAAGCCACTGAAGGCATCAAACTATGCTGTGTTGTTTCAAAACATAAGTCTTACAGAGCATACTTATTTTTTTTTTAATTTGTTTTATTCAATCACAAAATGAAGAAATGTCACTTCATATTAGAAACATGTTTGAGCCCCTGATCTGAAACCTATTAAGTCAAAGTCCCGAGGGAAAGTTCAGGGAAGTTGTCCTTTATACTAACTGCAGTTAAATTGGCTGAGCAATTTCATAGCATTCCATTCAGAATGAGCAGATTAGGAATGGCTCCTTTTTTATTTCTTCTATGCCTACTATAAATACTTCTAACTATCGTGAAGACTTAAGTTTATTTGCATTGGTGCACCTTGGGTTAAGAAGGAGAACACAGTAACCCAATTTCAAGAAAGAGCGTTCCCAGAAGGAGTAGCCATTCTTCATGCAGCACAGCTACATCTTCAGAAATATTCTCAATTGCCAGTATGTTTAATAAACAAAATAAATCGCAAAATCCTTTGGAAAGATAATAGCATGTGCCCCTATAGAAAATGCAGAGAAAACTGGCATCACATGTAGCAGAAGGGAAAGAAGAATCCTTAACCAGCACAGCTCTCTGTCCTCAAACTACTGAAGAGCACGCTGAAACCCAAAGATCCTCTAGCAGTTATTCAAGAAGCCTGAAGGGTTGAGCTACTATTACGTATGTATTAAATACTCAGTGTTGCGCCTGCTGATCAAGGGAATGTTTATAATAGTTTGTTCTAGGCTTGTTATCAGCTAACCTCAAAATGCCAGTGGGGTTCTCCATCTTCTCTCATCTAGAAAGAAAAACAAAACCTACCTAAATTAAACTCTTCCACTCTGTATGATATTGCTGTAAATTGTTGTGGAAAAGAGATTCTGAAAGACAGATGAACAAATATATTGTAATCACCCTAAATCAATAGGTATACCGAGTTTAAATATCTGTGTAAGACTTCTGGATACCAATAAGTTTACGAATGCATTTTAACTGCAAACCTACATAGCGTATCTAGTTATATGTTTAAGTTCATTCCTTGATTAAGTTTAAAAGGGGCCCTAATCTGTGACTGGTTTCTTTACATGCAACTTCAATTTAAATAAAATCTGCTCATTTTTATCCTTCTTTGTACCCTTTCTTTTGCCATACAAAGTAAGCCTTAAAAACAACCACACACACAAAAAAAAACCAGGCAAAAAAAAAAAAATAAAACAATGACCCCACACCTCCAACAACCTAAACAAAACGCACCAACACACAAAATTGATTTAGGGTTTCAAGTTTCACCTTTTGAAAAAAAGCATTTACATTTTGACAAGCAATAAAAATGCTAGCAATCAGAAGCTTACTAGGACACATGAAGTATTTAAATTACAGCCAATCATAACTCAGAAGTTTTCCAAGTATTTATTCAGTATTCATAAGCAAGCAATTATTGTCACAAACTTATCTGTATCCCAAATAGGTCTTTGCTAAAATGCATTTTTCTTACTACTTCATTGTAAGGTCTTCTGTGTATGCAGCACCTCAGTTGTGTTCCTGAATTATTATTAATCAAACAAATCATATCTCTCCACGAGCAAAAAATAATTTTCCTCTGATGGAGATTGCTATTTCATTAGTTTGCCTTATACAGTGTGTAACCATCCACATTCTTTCACCATATGACCCATTGTCAAAACGGTGAATTTAAAGCTTGCAATGGTATTGGACTGTAGAAGAAGGTCTGGTTAAAATATTCAGATTTGTCCTACTAGTAGTGATTTTCCAAGAACGTATTTATAAGCAATATTAACCCTCCTTCACACTAAATTATACTGTGCAGATGATAAAATATTAGTAACGACTATCATGGCCATCAGCTATCAAATGATAGAAACTAACTTATTCATCAAACCCAGTATCTACTGAATTAAGACAATGAAGGGTTTTGAGAGAACGCTATCCACTTCTTACAGAAAATATGAATATATTGCACTGGGGGCCAAGTCAAATAAGTAGTCTGAGACTACTGGTGTTGCTTTCCATAAGTTAAAGGACAAACGAGAGCCCTTTCCACAGACACAGCTGCAGTCCTGTCCGTGACTTTCCAGAGTCTCCAGACAATAGAAATAGCAGGTTGTTCACAGCAGTGATGATTGGAAAGAGGCTGAACCCGAGTTACAACAGGTTTTCTCCTACATGAGTTGGGTTTGATTTTCTACAGCCTGCATGTGCATATAAAGACAATGCGTTGTTAAGGTCTTAAAATTAAACTGTTTTAAGTTTTTAGCCCGAGCTTTAATCATAACCTGAACTAACCCACCTACTATTACTTACTACTTACCCACTTGCTACATTACTAATTTATTTCTAAAACTGAGATAAAGACAAATATGCATTTCTACAACCTTCAAAAATCAATAATTTATAAAAAAAGCCCCATGAAATCCAAGTAAGGTAAGGGCTTGCTTTGTTTCATGAAATTATCCTTAACTAAGCACATATGGACTGAAGATATCTTGCAATACGTCACAAATTTAGACCGGACTTTTGCTACGTAATAGTCTCCATTAGAAACAAAGCTCTATTCTATTTCAGTTTCACTGAAAACAGAGCAGGTTCCTGCCAGCACATGAAGGGGGTTCTTCTCTATAGAGAGTGAAGAGAGAGTGATGGTAGACACGCATACAAAATATATTGTAAAACATATTTGAGACATGGGAATCTTCTGAAGCAATTGTTAAGATCAGGAATTCAAATCTGCTCTCTGTGGCTGAGAGAACAATTTGGTCTTCCTGTAACTTTGGAACAACATTTTTTTAAGAAATAACTATTTTCTCGGAACTGTCTCAAAAAGAAAATACTATGCACTAACAAAGTAGACACTGATTTTATACTTCTCATCAGGAGCATCCTCAAAACCTAATTTGAGGGTGGATAGGGTAGTCTCTGTAGCAGACATTCACGGAGCCCATTTTTTAGCAAAAAGCTTGTTTTTTCAAAAGCCGTCAGGATGCCTAAATTAACCCCTTGCCTCCTCCCCAGCTTATGAACATCCTGGTTGTCCATAATTTATTGCTTTAATAGTTCATCATATTGTTTTAAGTCCAGGATTTAAAACTGATTATCTGAAACAACTCACAGTGGGATTAAACAACCAAATGTGTAGCTCTTTTATTGCAGTTGCAGTAAAAGCCTTTCTAAAGGGGAATAAACAACCTAAAGAGAAAAAAAATAGCCAGCCACTGCATACCTTCTAGCCATTTGTTATGTGAGTAAAAGAACACTTCTACCTCTCATTTACAGCTACTTCAGCTTCAAGGATTCGTTTATAATGAAACAACATGACTTGTATTTGCATAGGAACAAACCAACAAACTGAAAAACATGTGATAAATTTATATCTGTGAAACAAAAGAAAAAAAACAAAACTCTTTTTGTCCATGATATGATTTTCATTGTTCCCTCAAAGATCACTTCTCTGCTTCCTGCTTCAAAATACTGCTAACATATTTTTATGGCAATCCTCTCCTTTGCCTTATGGGAGAGATTCTCCCACAGTTCACTCTTCTGTAGACTGAACCTTATGCCCAGTGGGAATAAGCTGCTCGATAACAGATGAAAGGAAACAACAAGAGATGACAGAAAGACGGCCAAGTCAAGGTTTTCATTTTCTGTCTCAAGCACCAGAGGTCAAAACACCACTGTCCCAGTAATCAACAACAGTTTGTCCTTCTGTCTTTAATTAGTCATGATCATTCTGCTGTGTTATTTCAAGTTCTACATACACTGCTGTTGCACTACTGTGTGGACAGCCCTTCACAAGGGAGTAGTCATCTGAATATATTATGCCTACACATACACCGAGGAAGCCAGAGAACATCTAATGCAAGTGCTTGACAGCTGAAGTTTGTGAAACAATGACACATTTGGGTAAAAAAAAAAAAAAGGATGGGTTACTGATTAACTCATCCAAATTTTGTAATTCGAAGATATTGAGAGTTATACCCGTCAAACCCTGTAACAGAAAAGAATGAAGAAAAGGAGGGTCAAAGAACCATTATGCATTTTTTATAATTCATAATTGCACCGCAGTCTGATGTTGTGAAAGCTGGCATGAAAAGTGAAATACAAAGTGTTGGCAACAAAGCTGCGAGATGAGACTGTTTTGGTACAGTTTGGCGGTTTCTAATAATAGCTTTTGCTAAAACTCATAAATACTTGAAGAACAGATATTTACGCAAATTATAAAGTCACTTTTAATAATTAGCGTGTTAATATTGTGCTTGCAGGGAATGAATAACATTTTACAATAATTTGCTTGTCAGAGGGTGATTTTTCATGCTGCAATTCCCGCTGCATCACAGATTTAATAGAAATGCTTATAAACGTGAAAAATACAACTTTTACTAATGGACAGTTTACCACTGAAGCAGACAGCCAAAACACAAGACATTTACAGAAACAAACAGTTACAAGATGGAATCTAGTATGCACATTGCCTGCTCTGAACTGATGCTACGGAGGGGCCACAACTGCCTTCCCTGCTCCCGGGGGGGTTTCATCATACACCTGGCTTGCCGAGGTTTGAGGCTGAAACCTTTTACAAAAACATGACTGCAAGTGTGACAGTTCCAGGGCTTTTCTGACTCCTTAGTAGCCCCAGAGGCAGCCCACTCCAATCCCAAGCCTCCAACCATAACCTTTGTTAAGTGCTTCCCCCCACAGACAGAGGATTTGGATTACAATTCACTTTTACTACTGCAGCAAAGCTGACACTAGATCAGCATTTGCAATTCTTGCCTCAGTAAGACACAAAACTGATCACTGGTGGTAATAACTCAATGGCTTTCTGAGAATAGAGTGCCAGATATTTAGGACAATCCCAGGACAGAGAAAACCTGTAAATCAATGTACGTGGTCTCCAAAGTTTACCTTTCCCAGTACTACCCTTTGGCTGCTTATAATTCTGTCAGGCCTATTAAAAATAGCAAATCTCACACTCCTCGTCCCCACCAGTGTGTCTTTTTTTCATGTCATTCCTTGCTTTATCTTTTACCAGACTATTTTATTATGCAATGTTTCATGCTTAATTTGAAGGCGTTTATCTGCTTCATACCAGGCGGCATCAGGGGTAGAGTCCCTCTAAACTCAGTTTGTTTGGGATTGCAGTGAGTTACCTTCACTGTCTCTTCCACATCGTGATTTTACTGGTTTTGCATGAGCTCACCCCGAGGAACTAGAAAACAATCTCTGGTCCACCTAAACCTTTACAGACCTGATGCAGTAGATATGAAAGAAATAATCACACCTATTACATTGATACAAATCTTGTTATGAAATCTGCACATACACTTTATCTGTTTATAGACCGTCACTTCAATTATTCTCTGTTTGGATGCTAAACCACCCCTGAAATGGATAGAACGCGATCTTCTTTTGCAAAAGAATATGACACATGCACAAGTCCAGGTCTAAATTTTGAGTTTTTCTGAGCAGAAGCCCAGGCGCAAACAGAACAAATTTCCTTCAAGTAGGTTTAAATAACTACTTGGTTCACATATTCTTACTCTTCAACACAGTTTAAAAACCTACAGAACAGTGTCAATATAAGGAGGGCAGAGAGGGAGAAAGGAGGGAGGGAGAGCAAGAGAAAGTGGGGAGGAAGGAGAGCAAAAGAATAGAGAGGGAGAAAAAGAGCAAAGGCACGGTTCCCATAAAATGTCAGATACCTGGCAGTAAATAAACACAGGATAAACTGTCCATAACAGTGGAAGAAAGAAACAGGCTTTGGAGTTTATATTAATTGGCACGGCAATTAATGAGACATATAGCACATGGTAACATCAGTTCTGCCATCTGTGTCAACTGTCCCCAAGTGGAAGGAGTGCATGTTTGCTGAGTTCATCAGCACTGAGATTGCTACTCCATACCAAGTCATGTTTTATCAGCTCCCATTAGTTTCAGTGTCGAAAATCTATCAGTATTTCTATCTAAAACTTTTCATAACACTACAAAAAACTCCAAATAAAAATAACAAAGCCACATAATACTGGAATTCGTGTCTGTCTTTACTGACTTCAGGGCAAGTAATATCCTGTCTTGTGTTTGTAAATTGATTTTCATAATTATTTACAATTTTTTACACTTGTTAAAAACACTGTATTTAATGTAAGTCATACTATGAGAGTGGCAGAAGTACAGTGGCTTCTCTGAAGCATATTTAAGACCCAAGAGAGGAAAAGGTATAGTATGCTTTAATTGAAGACGAACATTAAGATCATGTGATAAAAAAATTATCTTGTTTCTCTTTTAAATGCCTAAATAATTGCAGGATTTCTTTCTACAGGCTTTTTTTTTTTTTCTCTCTGATTTTCAAATATCCTGTGCTGATAAGGCCACAGGGAGCAGTTATAATGAGTACAATCAGTCACACACAATGACCTGACTTAATTCTGAGCACCAAGATCAAACTGTTTGGCTTGCAGTTCACATCTGCCCTCTCCTCGCTTGACGGTGAGGCCATAGAGAAATGGTTGGCGTCCCCCTCGAAGCAAGCAGAGTTCACTGGACAGCATCAGGACAGGAGATCGTTTGGCAGGTCAGCACAACAGCACGCGACGCGTGCACAGAGCCTTCCTGCCAGCGGCATGAGCTGCAATTCTTCAACATCCTTTGCCTAAGGCATCGGGGATGACATAAGCATACATGTACATATGTAGTTTTGCAAATCCACGTCTGTCTTTTCCGTGATAGCCATGTTATCTCACTAACACTAGTTATTTGGAGATAGATTTATTCAGATTTTCATGGTAGCCTCTGTATCTTGGGAATCATGAGGCAGTTATTTTCCCATTGCATTATTAGTGTAGCAGCTAGAGCTGCACATAGAACTCCCTCACACCATGAGCAAAACAAACCTCTGAGAAAGCACAAGAGAGATGATTTAGTTTCATAAGTGCAAAGTTACTTTGTGGGAGCTGCTGTAGAACTTCCCACTTAATGAGTCACACAGCAGTCACAGGCACTTGTCACAGAATTTACTTCTACAAACACCAAACAACAACTGTCTTTAAATCAGACATATTAACTGCACTACATCTTCTCTTCAAAAGCAGTTACGTTCTGTAACACCTACACATCCAGAATAAATTAGCTTTTTTATTCAATGGTGTCAACAATGGCAAGCCCCAGAGAAAATGTGAGAAAAATTAATGCTAGACTCTGCCAAAATACTTATTAAATACACTTTCTTACAGATGCTTTTCTTGTTGAAAGGCTGTTTGATGCCACAGAAAATAAGGAATAACACATAGTCTCCAATAAAGTATTTATACCACTGAGCAACGACTTGGAGATTGCCTTTAATTTTTACTTACTCTTCATTGAAGCAATGTTCAGCTATACTAACTAAAGGAGGATGAGATATTATCAGTTAGAATTTTTCTCTGCACAAAGTCTACTGCCAAACACCTTAGAAAAATCTAATTTAAGGTCAAAAAGGTGACTCCGCTATTGTGTATTTAACTGCTGACAACCCCGCTGAGACTGTCAATAAGAGTACCCAATAGGGTCAGCTGTGACACCGTGTTGTGTAGCAGGCATCTGCCCATTACCAGCTGGATAGAAAACCTCAATTCATTTCATAACTGCAACTCAAGAGCTGTCATCTGCTAACAAATTGTTATTACTATCAGGAGTGTATTTGAATTCAAATTAATGACCTGGAAGTACAAAATTCCATATTCTGTAATCCCACAAGCCATGCAATTCCCCCTCTTAAATTACTACTGAATATCTATATAGCTTTCTCTGCTGCTCCTGTTTTAATATAATGCTATAAACAAACCTCCTTAGTGAACAGGGTCATGGGAAGATTTACAGTTCTTTTTCGCAGGACTGGGGATGAATTTATTTTACCCAACATATCCATTTAGATCTATTTTACTCAGAACATTACATTTGAAAGACAACTTAGCAAATTCTTCAGCATCAGATAGAAGTCGCGCTAAGTGGTGCAAAGATGACAAGGTCTCCTGCATGACCTTAATCAGCAGTTTAAGTGAAGAATAAAAAAGAGAACCAAACCTAGAGCCACTATCACATCTACTTCTTTTAAGTGTCAAGGAGACAAATGTTGTTTCTTAGACATGTTTCTTAACACTTCTCTCATAAATCTCACTAACTAGAATTTCCAAATTATGTAACTCATCTCAAATCTCCGTATACTGGCTGCAAGTCAAGAAAGTAACTTGGTTTTATAAAACATTTCTTCTGAATATTTGGCCTCTGGCCTTACAATTGTAGGAAAAACATCTAATAATGTAATTCTTCTTTCCACATCCACCTGAGCACAAAACTGAGCTGATTAGTTTTCAACATTATATAATCAAATCACTGGAAGCTCCAACTTCTTATTTTGTAAATAAAAACAAATTGAAGAAAGAGAACATTATTTCTGGCACCACATCAACCCAATTAAACCTCCATTTCATTAGAGTTCAGAAACCAGCCAAAAATAATCTAATTGAACTAGACTAATCAAAGTTGGACTTACTTTTCCATGGTGGCGAGAACGACATGAAAGTGATTTAAAAATACCCAGATAACTAAACAAGATTAAAAAGCAGAACTTTACAACCTACAGAGGGATAATGAGAAGACACAGAAGCACCAAACTTGAAGAATACTTGAGAGAATAACTCTGTGGTTACGCAGAGGCACTAATTGAAAGAGTGGAGGAAATCACTGACCAGTAGCTGGTATTGCAAATGGCAAAAGGTAAAGAAGAACTCTTCAAGCAGCCACAAACACCAGGTTCTTTAACAGATATAGGACCCTTTAGCCTCTGTGAGGATAATCCAGTGGCCAGAACAACCAGAAACTCACACTGACTTGTAAACTTCTGGACAACCTTACCTGTGGATGGATAATGGCTCTTCTGGAACGTTTTATGCTTATTTCCAAAATGAATCCCAAAATTTGGATCTGCTTATAACTGAAACAAAAGGAATCCTGAAAGCAACGAAAACACACGGATGAAATAAAACTGACTTATCTGATGGTTTTGACTACTATCCAGAAGCTGGAAAACAAAACTACACAGCATGACCCTGAACAGATACACTACTATGCTAACGTCTAGCAAAGACAAGTCTTGAGGACTGCAAATAGGCAGCACATAAGTAACACAGAACACAGGGAGACTGCTGAAACTTGAGGAGACAGAAAAAGCTTTTCTGCAAATTGATCTACAAGACCAGAGCAGAATAAAGCATTATTTGGGAGGAAAGCAGAGGTTTCCATTAAAAAAAAAATTAGCTGAATGCACTTAATCAACTAAATCTCCCAGTAGAAACAATGTAAACTGTGACACAGTTTGGTGCTGAATGCAAAACTAATATTTATATAAAAGGTTGTCTATTTAATGCTAATAAAAGTAACAGTAATTAGTTAGTAATAAAATTCTTTTTGTTTGCGACAACAGATGATCACCCGCAAAGGAGGTTTAACCTTTTTCACTTCTCCTTAGTAATATAAGGACCTGAAATGTACTGCAACAAACCTTCTTGTGCATATTTTATATATATATATATATGAATGAATCCTCCTCTTACATACGTATATAAAAGGTTCCTATGTAATGTATACATACATATATATATATATAGTAAATAAATATGTTAATCAATAAGCACTATTCATTAGTAACAGAAACCCTAACAGGAAAATAGATAAACAAGAGAAAATAGAAGTCAAACTGAACAATGCAGAGACTAGGTGAGATACCTGCTATGTTTAAAGCAATTTCTTTTTGCCAGCTTATTAAGTAAGAATGACTGAACGTTTTGAGAACAGTCGCCTTGTTAAAGAGCCAGAATCCTCAGCAATTTAACTAACATGCACGAGTAACAGCATTCATCCTCTAAGAACTCTCCATAGCAATATGTCAGAATTGATATTCTCAATGATCATGAATCTATATAAAATAATGAAGAAAAAGGAAACAGAAACACTTATAAGAGCTACTTAAATATAAAGGAAGCCTTTCTCTAGCTGATAAAAGCACTCGGTAGCACATTTCTTTATGTAATCCCTCTTCAGACAGTAGAAAAAAGCCACTGCAAAAGTTTTTTCAAACAGATGAAATATGAATCACTTAATCTTGAAATTACATAACATAAATGCAAATTAATTGGTATCCTTAGCGAACTGCAAAGTTGGCAAAGCGGCTCTAAAGTCAGAAGATATCAAAACTGTTAAGCAGTTCTTTGTTAGAGCAGCTATAACCCTTAATATTTCTCAAAACCAACATGAAAAAAAGCTGGAGACATTTATATCCATTAAATGAAAAAGCCATGGTAGAGATTTGAGAGTAACTGGTTGCACTGCAATCAATAGGTTACTTGTTCAATAGAGGGCATGCATTACTTTTACTCCAAGACAAATACACTGGAAGTTATGTTTTGCCTCTGTCATTGAACACCTCTTTCTCATCCAAGCTTCTGTTAGTCTTTTCTTCCACAGAACAATGAGACGAAGACTTTTTGATGACTAAGGGGAGTCTTCGTTTTTCAGAAAAATGACTGCCCCTCATCTGACATAAAACACCACTTAGAGATGAAGCAATGGTATGAAAGGTGCAATAGAAGCAAAATGCAACGGGGGAAAAAAATAAATTGCAGTGTAGTCCCTGTTTATTTAAGGAGTAAACCATTTAACTCTGATCTTTGCAAGACTGAAAAAAACTGTGCAGGTACGACAGAAAAGGCGAGAGAGAAAACAAGTTTTGCTAACTGAGAGAGGCAAGGAAGCTGGGCAGCAGCAGCAGTACGGACAAAAGCATCAGGATTTAGCTGGAGGAAAATAAGTAAGGGGCTCTCTTATTTCTAACAGCACCCCCACTCCTTTCTCACTTCTCCCCCTCCTACCAGAAAGAAAACGTGTCAGAGGTCTTCATATCAACATCAGAGGATTGAGGTGGGGTTTTTTTGTGAGCAAAGAATGTGATTTTGGCATGCAGGATCTTTGATAAGGGCTGAAACACTGACATGAGTGTAAGAGGTACCCACAACACCATGTTCTAACAGGACTCACACTAGAAAGCAAAATGAAGCTACAAGAAAAGGTAAGGAAAACAAAAGGGGGGGGAGAGGGAGTACCTTCTATGGACCCAAGAAGGTTCACTTTATGTCAGTCAGTAATAAGCCTTGAAGCACAGTCAGAGCACCCAGCAGGATAAGTCAAACCCACAACCGTTACAGCAACAGCATCGTCCCAGGCAGCCTACAGAGCCCATCCATCAAGTGAGACTCTGAGCTGTGCTCTACTCTTAGGCACGCAAGAAGGACGAGGAAGAGAAGCTGAAAGTGACACCGTATTCTCTCTCCAATTTGAGGGGACACAGGAATAATACTGTGCAGATCCACTCAGGGACAACTGCTAGCTACCTACTAAGTACTTACTTGAATAGAGCTCCTTAAGTGTTTCTGAACGCAGAGATACCGGAAAGCTGCAAACACATGGAATTATGAAAATACTCAGCCATATGCAATGTGTGGTTTCTTGCATAAATTAAAATAGAGCTGAGGTTTTCTCAAGACTCAAGGAGCCTACGACACGTTTTAGGCTTAAACTGAAAAAAGAGAAAACCAGAAACTGGTACTACAAAGAGCAGAAGAGGTAACAGATTGCCAGAGAAGTGGCTGGAGGTGGAACTGGCTTGTGCCAGTTTTGACTGATTCACAACGTGCTGAAAAGAACGTGTCCAAACCAAATGGTATCAATGCAAAGCTTCAAGTTGCACATTATTCTTAGTGATTCTATATGAGCAGAACATTTGTTACAGTCCTTCCAAATAAAGAGATCAAATGGGCTAGAGAAGAGAGAAAAGCCGCGTATAGGAAAGGTGGAAGAAGAGCAATGTTTAGGAAAGACATAAATTTGAGCCCATCATTGAAAGACAGCTGGTTATTTTCTCTCGGAACACATGATCACAATAATGGTTACTTGAGATTATGAGTATCTTTATACACAGGAAAAGGGATGTCTGGCAATCTCCTCAAACATTACAGTTAGCCTTTTCTTCATGCTCTTTCAATGCTTTATCCATTTTTTAACTCTTTAGTCTGCACGTTTCAGGACAGCCCCTCTGAGAGTTGAAGTCATTTCTCTAGGCTGAGCATTGTTCAAAAGTGCAGTGGTGACCCTCTCCTGTTTAGCAGTGCTACATCATCCCTCTTCAATGACTGGGGTAGTCAGAAGGACATGCAAGTCCTTTATTACAGTCAGCCATGAGCACCAGCAAGGGCATTTCATTAAAAGAAGCAGCCTTAATGCTCGTTTGTATCATCCTGAACAGCACAGGTTACCTTTCCTTTACCCCCATCTGTTATACTCCAGGACGCCAAGCACAGAGTGCAATCAGCATAAAAAGCCCAAACTCTCCAATGCTATGTGAGATCAAATTTTACTTATTAAAACATGGAAGGTCACTTTCCCATCCCAAACAACACATTCTATCAGTTTACCACCATACCAATTCCCAGGGCTGGAGATACAGTGATTCAAAGCCGTAACCACAAATCAGTTCTAAATCCTAAAAACTGATAAAAAGCAGTCGATGGAAGATTCTGTCATTATTACCACTTTACATCAGTATTTTGAATTACAATCAGCGTCCACAGCACACTGCAGACAGTCTCTTTAAACAACTGCAATCTAAAAGTAGATGCAAGAGAGATGCAGTTTGCATCAGTTCCTCAGATGACTGCTGCCCACACAACATCCTAACTCATTCTCAGGTGGATGCAAATTACTACTGTATCAATCCTGTTACATTAAATTACAGTATTGTCAGTATTTGCTGACATTCCATCCTATCTAATCTCCCTTTATTATCCCCCCTTTAAGTACAGAATGTTTTGGTCATGAAAAACAGCCTCAAACTCACAGAGAGCCAAGGAAAACCAAACACCGTAAACTAAAGGGGTTTAAATAAATGTGCAACATACTGCACAATATAATTATTGTGATATAATTTGAAAACAAAAATTCTAAGCTGAAAAGCCAGATGGCAAGTACATAGGAACCGAGTCACTGTCTGAATGGAAAGAAAAATTTATCTCTTAGCCTGAAATAAATACATTTGATAAAAGGTATTTCACTGACACAAAATGTGTGTCTTCAAGACAGGACATATTACTACAAAACCACGCTGACTGAAGAGTAACTCACCAAATGAGGACACACGAGGAAAAAAAAAAATATATATTTTATTGCTTTGAAAGCCATGTATTGTAAAATATTCTGCTGAGAGCCAGTGGATGTTACTGCACGTCCACTGGGAACAAAGAGGTAGGTCTGCACACAACTACCACCAGTACAACCTGCCCCTGGGATAAAACACCCAAAGGGCTTCTGTGAGACTGAATGCCCTTAACTTTACTGTACCACCTTCTGTAAGCGCTCACGTAAGCATGTGCTGTTCACAATCAACTCTGGGAAAGAGCCGCTGTATGAGGGCTACTGGATGCTCGTTACGGAGGCAAAAGCCAACTCGGCCCATTTACATCTGACCACAATGCAGGTACAGAAGGGCTTGTAAAACACTGCACAGAATTGCCTCAGCATTTAGGAAACCCACCCAAACCCCTGACTTCACATGTCCCTCAGGAGCCTGGATCCCTGGGCAACTTAAGCAGCCTTACTCTTGCCTCAAACAAGGAAGAGATTATATAGCCTATAACTAAAAACTCATGATAGTATTACTTTTGCTTCTTGAAATAAATATAATCATACAAATGCCTGTGTTTAGACTTGGGCATCAAAATACCGTGCTTACCCATGAATCAGAGATGTTCACACAGCTTTTTTTCCCCCAAAGTGTCTTAGTTGCAGTTATCCAGGAACAAATTTTTAGAGGTAAAATATCTTTCAAAAGTCCTTCTGACCAGGAGAACAATGCTGAAAATGTTACTTTCCTGTCATTTAAATTATTTAAAATATAATTCTAGTACTTCTAAGCAGTAGATTCTGAGACACGGTTCATCGCAAATGATGTTTAATTTCATACTGGATGACCCGGCATTACCCGGGCAGCTTGGTTTACATCTCAGATCTCTCAGGCAATTAAAACACTCTTCCCCTGTTGTTGTTACAAGAGACACATGAGGCGACTGTTTGCTTAGCATTAGTGATTAAAGGGTTAGTTCATTTTGTCCAGAGCATGGATGTTAAAACTAAAACTGCTGTCTTCTGATGGGCATTAACAAGAGACGCAAGCAAACATAGTGACATATCACTTTTGTGGGAAGCAAGTTACCATACAAGCCAAGCATTCCAGCTCTGCCCTTAAAAAAAAAATGGTATTGAAATACATAGCATAGTACTCCATAGAAAACAGTGATGGCAGTAAAAATCATCTCAGTGTCTGTATGCCCTTTCAATACTATTTTACTTATATCTATTCTTGCTTTCTGTTTTTACTGTCTTCTTCAATATCCTTCCTTTTCTCCTTTCTGACTGGAACTCTGTAATTCTCTACTGCGTCTTGAACCATTCCTTCTTTGTTGATTGCTCATTGTTTACTCCATTCCTGACCTGTATGTGTCTCTACTGCCAAATCAATACAGTATCTGGATTTAAAATAAAAAGTGAGCACTAAAAATGCTTTACTCTGTAGCTAATAACAGTACCATATTATTACTATTTATGCCCAATAAAATATAAGAAACTACAAACTACGGCAAGGCAAAACTACAGTATGATTCTCAGGAAAAAAAAAAAAGCCTTTAAAAGCCAAAAAGCGCTATGCACTGTAAGCACCCCACAACTGACTTTACTGTCCACAATATTAGGTTTTATGTACACCTCACATCCACTGTTACAAATTACTCTCTGGATACAGAGTACATCATCGAATGTTTGCTAATATCTCTACAGAAAGGCATAGAAGAAAAAGCAGCTTGAACCGAAAAATATTCTAAATGAAGCACAACAGAGAAATTATATTGACAAAAAACTTATAGAGCAAGGGCCTAGAAAGAGCAACATGATATTCTGCTGTACATGTAGATCCCCATTGTCAAAACACAAGAAAAATGGGACTGGTCTTGCTAAGGCAATTCAGCAAAAATAGATAAAGCCAGTTGGAAAGGGTGAGAAGGAGGTTGGTTACTTCGGCACAAGATGAGGGGAGAAGGAAAGAGCAGCTGGATTACACTATAGAAGCAGAAGATGTTCACTCAAGAGAGAGACGATAGTTTAGTTTAAGAGAAAGAGAAACAGAAGATGAGATGCTGAAGCATTCAGGGAAGATCTTCACTGATAAACAGAAGTTTAACATCTTCTGATGTTTTGGGTGATTTTTTACTATGTTACATTACTTAAAATATAGCCTTATGTAAGGATGTGTAGAAATAACACCCTTAAGAAAACCGTGAACATGAACTGAAGAGGATGTATAGGTCCCACAAAGTATTGAAAACATTTCACTACACACATTATCTGTGAATGTCTGCATATATACACACACACTGTGTGTAAATTTGGATACGTGCTATATATACTTGTATAGAGATCTTGTGAAGCTTACTTAACAAGTAATATATCATAATAATTACATTATAAAAATGTGAAATTATCCAAGCCCCGTCTTCCATGACTGATGTTAAGGTAAACCTACTCATGTCCCTGTTTGGGAGGTTTATTCAAGTAAATGCACCTTTCACTGACTGTGTTTATATATGTTACTTGTACCTCAAATTGCTGATTCAATACTCAAAGAGTCAGTTTAGTAAGTCTCAGAGCCACATTCTTATTTGTCTTCAAAATTGGCACTTGAAGAGAGACACACAACTTAAATAATAAGACCTGTTTTCTTTACATAGCAGTACAGTCAGCACCGGATGATGTATTTGTCATTCTTACTGTAAAATTTCAACATGTTGATATGCGACTCTTAGACAGTTAATAGAAAATATTTGTCCTGCAAAAAACAAAGGTCGAAATTCTGGGGTTTTGATACAAAATTTGGCAGTCCAGAAGCAGTTAATTCAATGCAGATCGAGTCCTTAGAAGTAAAATGGTGTTAATAATTACAGGAAAAATTAGATATAGTTGCATTTAAACAAATGCCACATGAAACACATTTGACCATCTGCTATAACTGTCTTAGGGTAGGATGTTGGCAGATTTTGCATAATCATCCACATATGACAGATAATTTTAGCCAAATCTAAATAAAAAACACGTTCTGATACTTCTGAAGGAAAAGAATACTAAACTGCTTTGCAAACTTACCACATATATGAAGTACTACTTACCATTAATACTGGCTGAATTCCAATAAATACTGTTATAAACACAAGAAAGAAAGAGAAAACAAGAGTACCTTTTTTTTATTGTTTTCTGTGTCTTTTGAAACACAACCTGTTCTAACCAAAATGTCTCATGTATTTTATCCTATTAAACCTTTTCAAAGCAGAGCCTTAGAAAACCAATTAACTCATAAAACACCTCTCTACTCTTCAACCACTCTCCAGTACAAGGACTATTTGTTTGTAGAGCTTAATGCTCTGGAAAGCAAGAGTTTAGGAATACCTCTGGAAGGGTATTTTGAAACAGAAAAATATCCACAAGTGTCCCTGCCCATGACAGGGGGTTAGAACTGGATGATCTTTAGGTCAGATTCTATGATTTATAGTCAATTATTTAAACAGTGCACAAAAAAGTACACTACAACAAAACGTGTTCAGTACCGAAGGCCATTCTCTAAATAAATCAAAGAAACATGTTTCCTAAAACCACCTTCTATGAAAAAGAAGAGGAAAAAAAGAAAAAGGCCAAATTATTTCAAGATCTAAGAAAAATATTGTTATCGAAGACAACTGAATTTCATAGTACTTATTCTAAACCTACTATGTATGAAAACTAAATTAACTGAAGAATTTTGATTTTCCCTAACTATAGTGGAACAGTTGAGAAGGAACAGAAAACCTGGTAAACTCATTACCTTTAAAAAGAAAAAGTGCAGCCCTTCAGGACCGGATTAACGGGAAGGCCAGCATTCATTGTCAGATGCTATCAGGCCTGTGCCATTACCATACCAGAACGCTGCCACATCCTCAGCTACGCAGCTGGCGAGGGAACTGGTGTTTGAATCATACAGTAATCGAGCTGTGAAGGAACATCTTGATGCCTCTAGTCCACCCTCCTGCTCAAAGCAGGGTTGACATTCAAGTTGAAGCACATTGCTCCGCATTTTGTTCAGTGAACTTCTGATGATCTCCTTGGAGAGTTCCAGCCTCTCCGAGCAGTTCCTGAGCTCACCCGCCCCACTGGGATTCCCTAGGTGACAGCTTGTGACTCCTGCTTTTTTGCTGTGCACCTCTGGCATTATGACCTTCCTCCTCCCCTTCTGGCAGCTGAACACACTAATTCACCCTAACAGTGCTTGCAGTCTTTTTAAATAAATGCTATGTGGATAGGAGTAAATCCAGAAACAAATATATATTTATCTCTGACCTAACACAGTTCAATAGTCACTGTTCCGCCTTTCGGTCTAAAATACTATTGAATCACTACAGGACTCGGAGCAAGCAGCATTCATCCCACCAACATAAACATCTGAATGAGGAAAACTAAGCTTTCAACCGAGTGTTCATGCTAAGCATCTTTTCACATTATCTCTTCTTGAATTTCACGGCACAATTCATTTGCCAGTCCTGTGCTCTATTATTTTCAAATACACCACAAGGTTAGGAGCACTAAGAGACTCTTAAGAATATTGACTTGCCTACAGGTATTCGGAAAAATAGTTCTTATCAGCTTGTGTATGAAACAGTAAATACTGTCAGCACAAAGACTGCCATGTTGGCATAATTATCATAGGCTCCTTTACAGTCCTAATATGGTCCAAATACATCAGCTAGTGCTTCTGGCATAAGAACATCTGAAATAACTGCTGGAAGATTCTAATCAAAAGAATCTCTATTCTGAAAGTGTTGCAAACATCGTAAAGCTTTCTAATAAAACGATTATTTTGTTGCAAAAAGCTTTAAATTGAATCAGATAATAAAAATGAACACACAGGTGTAACGTAAAGAGAGGACATTCAGGGAGGAAACGAAAGCAGAGAGAAGTTTGCTAATGATGTAAAATTTGGTGACTGAAGAGTATAAATGCCACTGCCGTCCTGCGCTCCACAGGCTTTACACAGAGTGCAGAGATAAAGAAAAAGCCTCGAAGGAAACTATAGTATTTTGCTAAAATAGATACAAGATGGCTTAGGAAAAAAAAAAGAAAAAAGAAAAAAGTTTGTGGAAAGATGTGATAGAGAAATTCATGGAAGAGTTGAGGGTCATGTCCCCAGAACAATATAATGGAAACATCAGCAGCAAAGATTAGTGAAAACAAGTGACTAAAGAAACATTAAGTTCAGCATCACTGGAAGAAGTGCAATCAAACTGAATCAGTGGAAAGGCAAATAACTCCAAGCAATAGCTTTGGTATTGCAATTTTCCCTTGGATAATTTTACTGCAAAGAACAAGTTAATTCCTACTCATAATGACTATCTATTAGACCAATGGCTCTTACTACTGTCACCTGTGAAAACTATGCTGTGCCAGGCAAAACTACTCAAGTGTTTCTTAGAAACAACAGCGTTGCTTCTTTCTAAATATAATAAAAGCAGAGGTATTCACGCATTTGTGAGCTAAAAAAATTAAGATGACTTTTAGCCGCTTTCAGTCAACTGCCATCCTACCCGCACCATATTATAGATGGAGCATCAAGAGAACCCAATCAAAGAACAGCAGTCAACTGTGAGCGGTAAGACTGAACGGCAATATTTCAGTCACCCTCACTACAACTGGCACGTATGCAATCTCTACGAGTTCATCATCAATATTAACTATTCCTAAGCAGTATCGTACCATCAGCTGCAGCACAGGGCAGGGTCAGCCGCATCTACCACACACTGTTCATTTCTCACATCTGCATCTATCAGCGCTTCAAAAATTCAAATGCCTCCCCAGCACAACCATTCATTCTTTACGACAGAGCTATTTGTCTGGGAGGAAGACAATGAGGCGACTGCAATGCATTTCTCCCTCCATTGGTCTAAAACTCTCTGAAGAAAATGGATCTTTAGGCACAAAGAATAATGCAGTTTCACTGCAGAGAGCACAATTCTGCCACTAGGTCTAACTTTTGCCTTTGTTTGTGCTTTTTCTCTTTTTTTTCGTATTCAGAATATGAATGCTACTCATCACAAAGAAAAGAGATAAAAGGAAGTGCGTGCAGTAGTTACTTATAAAGCCAAAAGCAGTATTTTCTCCTTTCCTCAGATTTCCTCTTTCCTCCACCATACCTTCAACCAACGCAAAAATAGCAACTGAAGCATGTAAAACTCAGAACCAGAAAACTCACATTTGCAATAGTTTTAGTAGCAAATCACAACACTAGATGAGAGCTCCACTTTGTGTTAATCCACCATGTTTCCTTCACATCGAAAAAACTGCATCAAGCTTACAACTTCCAGTTTAGTTTAGGCACAATATTATTCTGAATAAATAGATATATATAAAATTATATCTTAACTGACAATTTAGAATATTTTACAGAGAATGAGAATCAGTAAAAAGGAAAATGATGCTGTAATGAATGCATTAGTTATCTGTGAATGCTTCTGAAAAGGTCCTCCCCAAGACCGATGAGAAAAAAAACAATAAAAACAAACCCAGAAGTCCCAGCACAACACATTTTGACCCCAAATTATCTCTCTGCTCAAGTATACTCCTGGCACTTTGCAAGAACCATATAAGTTTGTTGAAGTGGTTACTGTTCATTAAATCAGCTTAATAGTGCACAGCATAATTGTTTTTCAGATGCGCACAGCTGAAGATATTCTACTTTTTAAATATATCACAGTTAAATCATGTATAAGCTTGTTCTAACAGTGATTCACAGCTTTTTGATTTCTACCTTACTAATGTTACAGAGTTGAGATTAAGAGTCCTACAAGCTCTATTTGTTTTCAGCACTTTCAAGGTTCGCTCCTGCAATGTTGGATCTTATGGCAGTTTTTCTGTGTCCATTCCTCTGATCCAGCAATGTAGGTCATCGTCACCTCAATGCCTTCCTTTGATTCCACCACCTTGGCTTTTATTTGATGACTACATAGTGGAAGGATTGTCAGTGTTTTCAGTGCAGAATACCCAGACCAGACTGTCTGCAGTAAAATGAATTTGAATTAGTACTTTCAGTGGGAACCAAGGCAACAGAATTCCCTTTTTTACAAGTTGTATTCTTCTGCATATCAGGTTTGCACGTCAGTTATCCGTTGGACGTGAAATTTCATCTCACACTGAAGTATGTTTCCTAGTTACAAGATAACCAGTTACAAGAACATATAAGTTTTATTTACTACAGCAAATAGATAATTATAAAGATCAATACACAAGTGTGGGAAAAGCCTTTTTTTTTTTTTGTTCAACACACTCAAACTATTTTTCTATTATAGCTACACTATTCAAAATATATTAGTTCTTTCCAAAACACCGCATTGATTGGTGCACTCTTCTACAAACAAAGCTTATTTTAAAGGGCTATTTGACTATCGCTCAAATTGTGTAAATGTAGAAATTTAACTGCAATTAATTTCATTACAATATCAGACCACCGAATATGATATAACTATTCTATTACTGTCACTATTACATAGAACACATTGAAATATATCACTATGATAAAGCTTAGGACCGTATGGTTACTAAAGATCTTGTTTAGAGCCCTCTGGGAAACAGAGATATGTATGTCACCTAAATACTGGTCATGAAGCGTAAACGGACTGTAATCTGAGACTGGGTGCAGACACAGTATTGTCATTCTACTTGTCAGGGGAATCTTACGGCACCCAAATGAAGTGGCTCAACTCTTCTAAAGCCACCTCCACCCTTGGCATTCTTCAAGGCTCAGAGAAGCTTTTGATCTCTTTCCCTTGCTACTTGGCCAGAACACAAACAAGACTTTACAGTCCCATATGACTCTGCTTCTTTTCACCTCTCCCTTTCGCCACCTAATTTCTCCCCTTTGTCCACATCCCCAGTTACTTAGAATATTATTGCTTTACATTTACCTAAATGTGATGTACTAAATTACGAACAGGTTTAACCACACAGTGACACTGAGGACCTTTATGAACTTAACCTTAAATATCCTCCTGGGAAATTTCTATCAATGCATCTCGTTAAAATAAAAGTATTAGTTAAGGTTATTCTAACAAAATGCATTACACTTGACATATAGAAAATGACCAAAATTGATGTCATGTTTTCCAGCACAAGGGTGCCTTTATTTACCGATATGTTATTGATGAAAGCTTATGAGAGTCCTGCAAATTTGTAGCATAGAATGGGTACAAAATGCACTGACAATGCTTCCAATACCCGAGGTAGATGAATTATGCTGAATGATGAGAAGGCAGCTTGGTCCCTTGGCACATTTTTATCTCAGCCTTTATTTGAGAATAACGGTGATAATTATTGTGGAAAACACAACATATTTGTGCATGTAGGCATTTTTGAAGTAGTGACCCAGAAAGCAGTATTTCCAATTTTCCAACCCTATTTAATAAGTCAGATTATACTGCCATGAACATTAAAATATTTTAAATTACTCAAAATTATTCAGAAAAACTACATCTTGTCTAAGCAAAGTAGCACTTCTACCTGTTTTTTACCCATAGTCATGGAAAATCAAAAAGAATTCTATAAAACCAGACAGAAATACATGAAACTGTAGAAGATGAAAATAATTTAATAGGGTATCCTCTCAAGGGAAACTAAAAATCAGCTATGAAACACACTCACCATTAATTTATATGATTCAACGACATAACATAATGTTGAAATCTGGGACACAACTTAAACTGGGACAAGTAATCATTATTTAACCTAGATTCTGTAAATTCACCTCAGACATTTAATTTTTTCCTAACAGCAAATATTCACTGACCTGCCACAAGACACAGAACAAAAATATTGTGAAGAATAGAAATATTTTGAAAAAATTAGTATTTTCTTCTTTCCATACCAAGTAGTACCACAAAGGCTGTCAGAGAAGAAACCTGAATGGGACAGCAACATCTAGAAAGGGCTTATGTAGGTAACAGCCACAGAAAGATGGAAATATTAAAAATTAAGCAGTCCAAAAATAATAGTTTTGCTACCAATGCCTTACTAGAAATAGAAGGCAATGTTTACAATGAAACTGGAATCAACTGAAAAGTTTATAGAAGTCCTCCGCTGATATGAGAGCAAAGGCTACAGAAGCACAGTTAAAAAAGAAGATGGTGATGATGATAATAATTGAACCCAATTTCTACAGAATCACAGCTGAAATTCTAGTTAATGTGCAGGTAAGGAGAATATGAGCACAGTTTGGCCATATTGATTTTCCCGTAGGGTTTCCAATGTAGGATCAGAACCTCCGACCGCATGACATGGACACCCAAACAGACATGTGCAGTCACGTATACATAAGCTACCGCCCTTAAAGGAAAACTGGCAACTAATCTGGCAAGAAAGGTTCAATATAAATGCTAACATCATATCTAATTACTGCAAACTGCCTTGGAAAGCTTCATGTCAGCAACAGTCCCTGATCAGCAGCACAGGGGTTTTTTTTACGTTTTTAGAACAAGTTCTGTGTAATTTCCAATGTGGTTTACTAGAAAAAAGCCCCAAACTTTATAGTCCCTGAACACCGCATGAAGCAGCTGGATATTTTGCATAATTTTTTGTGAGACAGCCAAGCACGAAGCTCTTAAATTTTGTTATGAGGTACTAACACCACTTAGAACAGAGCTTCTGGGTGCTGTCGACTGCTTCTGCAGCGCAGATGGCCTTCTCCATCACCTGTGGTTGGTTCTTATTTCACTCCCACTGTAGCTCCCTTTCCCCTTTCCCAGACAGCACTTATGACCTTGCAGTCATTGCAGATTCTGAGCTCTCTCCTGAAATACCCATCAATCATGTAATTAAAGCCTTTTACTTCCACTTTAGGACTCTAGCCAGGTTGAGACATATGTTACTTAGGCATTTTATTGAAACATTAATTCAGTGCAGACTTTTGTTTATCTCATCATGATTACCAATTTTTTTTCTGCCCGCGTGTCTGCCAACTATCGCATTTTAACACTAACTGTGCGTATAGAATTTAACAGCAAGAGTCCTTGACACTGAAGTCTTCCTATCAAATTTTCCTCATATTAATTAAAGGTACAATGTTGTCAGTTGGTTTAAAAATCAAGATGGTGGATAATTGTTCTAATTCATCTCTTTCTTGATTATGCCCTTGCCAGTCAGTTCATAATTAATGTTTATAGTAATTACCATCAGCTGTTCTATATCACAGAGGGCACAAGGGGCAAGAAAGCTAAGGAAGAAGCTCATCTTGCAGCAGCCACATCTGTTCTGTGCCCAGATGACACGGCTCACGTAACTGTTGAGGAAAGATCATGGCCATCACCTAGAAAAGCATCAGAAGACAGTGACGTATGTGTGCACAGCTTTCAAAGTGCCTCTTGTCTTTACAAATGTAGAGTTCAGTGATGATGAATCAATGCTCAGAACTACACTGGTACTCAGGCTGAAAATTACGGCTAGAGGTTATAATAACTGGATTTACATACAGCCAGATGTCATAGCCGTTGTACCTGACAGCGTATGGCAACACAGGAAAGAGGGTGCTGCCTCCAGGAACCACAGACAAGACTACTGTATATCACCTATATGCTAAAATGCAAGAAAAGAACAAATACAAAAAAAGCTCTATTAGGTCATGTCCCCCTGAAATCTGTTCTTTATTACACTAAAACTAATCAATAGTGATCTGCAAAACAAGCAAGTTTCCACGACCATTTACCAAGCAAGAAGAAAGTGCTGTTTAAAACATTTCCTCAAACACTATGTATTATAAATCGAGGGAGTATTATCACCTAAACCTTGTGCTTTTCTTAAATGTAATGAAACAATAATTATTTAAAACAAATCTGTAATCAAACAACTATTAAATATATAAATATTTTAACTGTGTTTTCTTGCCCACTTCTAAATGTAAACTGGTATTGGTCAGGCATATAGGGAATCACGCTTAATTTTGCAGCAGGAGAGCACTACGCTCCTTTTTCCTATCTGTTCTCTGAATTCATGAGCCAATACCACAGAACAAAGCACCAAAGGATACTCATCTTTAAAATACTCTGGTATATCAGTTCCACTTGTGTTTACATGTTCTTTTTTCCTAAAATTACCACTTTTTAACGTTAATATAATAGCAAAAAAAGCAGGGAAAGATGTTACATTTACAACGAGGAAGTCAATATGTGAAATGGCACTATATGCCTTTTAAAACAAAACAAACCAAGCGACCCAGAGTGACTTTATCAAAGGATGCCACAGACAAGGACAAAAAGGCTTGCTGGAAATCCAGTTCCCACTGACAGAAATCAATAACACAGGCGCTGACAGCACACAAACACAATGCTCTACAATGGAAAACATTCCAACAAAGACATAGATCTACAAAGAATACATGTTTTCTACCTCAGAGATGGTATGCCTTAAGACTTTCTCTACTGCAATGCTTTTCCTGGCTCTGTACAATCCACACTTCTTTTCTCACTTTCTGACCTTAAACTTTAAAAGACACATTTAATGTAAGAATACACATCAAGATCCATTGAATTAGAGTTTTGGACGAGGATGAAATTCAGGTTTGCCTGAATTGTGGTGTGCTTCTGCATCAGAATTGTGCCCATACGCACTCTCTCCCTCTCCCCTGGCCACTCAGAACGCTGCATAACAATCCAGGAAGCTGCATCCTGATCCAGCTGAAGATGCTGTCACCAGGCCACTTGCAAAGGAAACTTACCTACCAGACAGAGACAAATTAGCAGGTGCTAGTTGGGGGTTAAAACGTTAACATGATAGCTTCTTCCCATCTTATGTTTCACAAGGTAATGCAAGGAATCCTAGCTCTCTCAGCAGTTTGCTGCTGGAATGACGAATATCACTCCAAAGCAGCCTTATCAAGTGGCAACAGCTCAACTGCAATGCTATGTTCAAATGATTTTCCCTTTATAACAAAATATCCACTCAACCTCCTATTTTACTCAGTGGCAAAAACTACTGAAACAGTCTAGAACACTTCACATTCTACGACAGATAAGTGCTAAAACTGAATGGAGCACTAGTGGGGTGTCCAGTTGGAACAGGATGATCTTTAAGGTCCCTTCCAACCCAAACTATTCTATTATTTGATGAGTCTAAGAATGCCAGGTAAGCACATTAAATCATGGCCCTTCCCAACTATCCAGGGTGCAGTCATTTTGCTGTTGGTTTATTAATTTTGTGTTTTCCTAAGGCCATGGTTTCACTGAAGATGGTTCAAATGGGATGTGATTAAAGTGACACA
Source organism: Cuculus canorus (assembly GCF_017976375.1). Classification (NCBI taxonomy): domain Eukaryota; kingdom Metazoa; phylum Chordata; class Aves; order Cuculiformes; family Cuculidae; genus Cuculus; species Cuculus canorus. Next base: position 4,583,730 of record NC_071415.1, on the reverse strand, counting down.
CGCTGAGGTGCTGCAGAATCACTGCAGAAGACAGATGTATACTGTGTGCTTGGAACCAAGCAACGTGTGAGAAACAGAAGCTAACTGAATTTTACAATACTATATTCAAAAAAACTAATCCTCCAATAATTTCCCTTTTCAAAAAATTACACAATTGCAGTAATCACTGAAGAAATTCTACAACACAGTATCAAGTACTTAAATGCACATCAACGTGCTCTCTCTCTAGTTTAATCTAAAAGAGAATGTTAGAATCTAAAAGAGAATTCTGTTAAATGAATCCATCTAGAAAAGTAACTTGAAGTGAATGTCAGGCGTATTTCTTTTCCACAGCACAAGTTCTTTTAATATTTTGTTGAATTTCTTTTAACAAATTAGAGCTCTGGTGTGAAGTGCTTTCCTTTTCTCACCTTCACTTAAATTGATTGAGAACTTTGTGATTTTTATTCAGCGCTTTTCACCTCTTGCCAACATCATCACAGAACCAGTCGGACCACACAGTTCAAACAACATCTGCTCAGTTTGAAAAGATACTGTCACCGAACAACAAACAGACTTTAAGTAATTTTAACTTTGAATGACAAAGATATTTTTTTTTCATTTTCTGTACGCACACAGAAACTGTGATAACCACCTGAAGAAACACTGATAAAAAATAGTGCAGTACTACAGACAAAGGAAATAATTCCTCTAAAATATCAAAGAAAGGTAGCATTTAGTGCTACTCCTGTGTTAAATATAATAATGTAAGTGCTCTGAATTCAGTAGATTTAAGTGATAATTTCTGTAACAACATTTTAATTCTCAGAAATACATCGCTTATAAATTATGAAACTATGTAGAAAATACATTTCATTCCCATCTGTTGTGAGGTTTGGGATTTTTTTTTTTGTGTACAGCTCAGTCATTTAAATAAGTTAATTTCGGACACTCAAATACGTACAAATAGTATATAATCCATTATAAGTAAGAAAGCTCAGAAAAATGATATTAGAGCTAAGGAAACACTAAAAAAAACCCCTGGGTTTTGTGGAATGAATGAATGAATGAAAAACAGTGGACCAACATGTTCCACGCTTACCCACTTTTATTCGCCAGTATGAAACTTCAGAATATTATTCACCATAGTAAATAAGGAATAGAAGAGATATTGCATTAAAATTAAAGATACACCAAAGATGTCTCAAAACACTTAAAAATCATTATTGAGATCGAACTCCGTTAAAAAGAAAAAGCATTAAGAAAAAAGCTTTCTTCAACATAAATTAATCATACCTACTGGTCATATATACTTAGAGCTTAATACACACTCCATGGTCCGGGCATAGTAAATACACTGGTTCCTTTCAGTGTAGTATTGATCAGCTTATGGGTTTGCAGTCATTCCTCTAGCAAGTAGCATTTTAACAGCTATGGGTTTGGAGGAAACAAATAAAAATAATAAATTAAACACTTTTAACTATTAATTGGAAGAAAATATTGAATATTAAAATAAGTTAAGAAAACAGTTCGCCTCTAAGGTCAACTTAGAGACACTGCAAAACACAACGCAGTGTGTTTTGAAGAAGAAGAGAAAAGGGAAGAAATGTTCCTTGCACTACCCAATCAACTAGAAACCTGTTTGACTTTGGTTTTGGTTGCCATGATATACACTAAAAAAATATATCTTTAAACTACTAGTGATAAATTGTAGAGGGAAAATAACCAGAGAGATACTGCAATCTCTCCATAGAAAATGCAAAGGAATAAACAATATATAGTAGACAATTGAGTTTTCTATGTTACACATGAATTTTGTATGCCTGTAAAGCAAATGTCAGAGTGCCAGGTGGCTGTATGTACAGACTTAAATCATAGAACATTAGTGAAAATAATTGTCATGACTCAGTCTGTGACGATTTTAACTCCTTAACAATCTTCTGGTAAGAACAAATACTGAGCAATTGTATGAGGACCTCTCTTGGAAGTTATACTTCTTTCCTACTTTTGTCTAACCATTTCTTCTTTTAATCCTTTTTATTAATAGCCACCATCCTTGCACTTGAAAAACATCCACAGAAAACACAATCTGGTACTGAAGTCCCTGTTGGGTTCCCAGTAGCCTCTACATTTTCGCTCAGCCTTGCCCTCAATTGCCATTTCCCTTAAATCATCTACCACGTGCCACAGTGAGACACTTGACCTTTCCTGCTTTAAAGTGCACAGTTCTACAGAAAAAGAATAAACTGCTCTTAGTACAAAGCATGTTTCAAAAGCAGGTACAAGCAAACCTGAACCTCTTTGTGGATTCACACTGCCCAGATCGTTACACGAATGCAGCACTTGGCCCAATATAATCTGCTTTACTGAGACTAGAAATTATTTTAGCTAATTTACTCTGAAGCAGCTTTCTCTCTGTGAAAGTAAAAAAATCATATGGATATAACAATTTCAGTTCTTAGGTATCAACAACCTCACACGTTGCCTCTGAAGAGATTAAGCATCTCTTCAGCGATGCATCATAAACTGGCAAAAAAAAAACCCAAACAAAAACAAAGAGATTTATCATGAGGATGTACAACAAAGTCTTATTTGACCCAAATATGTGCACAATTTTGAGGTATATACATATATATGTCTGCGCCTGTGTGTGTTCCTTCTTTCCAGTTATTTTAGGATAGAGTATCAAGAAAGGCCACTAAGGACTCTGCTTTCTTAAAAAGCTATGACTGGATTGATTTGTTTTCCTCACGGGCAGCTATCTCTTAAAATTAAAAACCTATCAAACCCTGAATATTTCTGAAAATATAATGGTAACAGATATTTCCCATTTCCTTCTATCATTTACTCTGCTTTTGCAAAGCTGCTGCTCAGTTTGGCTTATGGGGAGGAGCCTGCTTGATCCTCCGAGAAAGGGCCGTTGAATCTACCTGCAATGAACGTGGGTTTATCTAATTACTAGCGAATATGGCACCATTGCACAATAATCCCTGAAAAATTGATCATTATCAATAGCTAATGACTACTTTGTTAACTAATTGTCCTGTTGCAAAATGGTGTCTGGGGAGAGAAACGCTTTGTAAGGGAAAGTAATACCTTTTAACAGCCAGAAGGTTTGGTTTGGAAGGTGCTATTGCTATTATAAAACGCCCAGATGACTACTACTAATGATTCTTGAAGAAGAAGGGCACTGTGGCTGGGCAGAAGTTAGGAATAAATTGTGTTGAAAACAATTATCTGCCATTGAGAACGCACACGTTTCACCAATTAGAATGAAGAACGCAGCCCATTACATTTATCACTTAAAGTAGATGTGATAGCTTTCCGGAGACTCTAGGAAAAATAATCATATCGTACACACTACAGAGCCTTGAGAAAGAATAAGACTTAAGCAAAATCTGCAGTGCCTAACTTAAAAATATCTTCACTTAAAATCTTCGGTGAGCTTCCAATAAAGCCCATTCTAATGCTCTGTACAGCCAGGACTCCACGCATGGATTTCAGTTTACCATCTACTGACAATTCTTTCAGGGATGCCAACAGGTTCCCTGCACTCTATTAACATCACTCACTTCTAGTAGAAAAATAACAGAGGCACTTAACATGCTGATCACCAGCACCGAGCAGGAAGCAATAAGTGGATTGTAGGACAAAAGCTTGAATTCCAAACTTCAGCTGGAACATTCAGGTTCAGTGCAACTCACCCAGCAAAGGCTGGTGCCTACTGGAACTTCACATTCAGAGAGGAGATGATGGTTCCTGAGGTTCCCCCAGATAGATGTGAATTGCAGCCTGATTATCAAATATAAGACTATACTCAAAGCACATTTTTTCCCCCTTTAAGTGGACGCATCTGCTTCTACCACATCTAATCATTACCGATGCACTTCTTGCCTCTATTCACGGCCTCATTATTCTTAAATAGACACTACAACTTTCAGTTTGCCCACCCACAGCTCCTCTATTCCTTTCAAATGAAAGAGCAATTTTGAAGAACGCTGGAACTACTGATCTACCTTTCTTATGTGGGTTTTCAAATGTTCAAACACTTTTGCTTCAGAAAGGACAGTTAGGTGGTTTGATTGTTCTGTACCACACTGCAAGAAGACGGCAACTTGAAGAAAGAACTAGCACATAAGAAAGGAACAAAAAGAGATGTAATATGTTTACATGGAAAGAGTATAAATAAAGGCTACCAAGAAAAGGGATGAAAAGCATAGAAATATCAAGATGAGTAAGAAGAGATAGCAAGAGTTATATTCCAGATGAACAATACAATTATAAGAGAGCTTTTAGAGGGCAATACATCAATAATACAGGATTGCATATAAAACATAGGATAATATATCTATTAGAGAGGATTTTAAGTATGCTTAGAAAGATAAAAAAACCATGGAAGCTGGTGTTGCAACAAAAAGGAGGTTAGAGGTAAGTATACATCACATTTTGTGCCTAGGGCCCTTATTTCTGCTGAGATCCTCATTATTCCATGGCAGGGAAAGCGATAACAGTGTAACTATATTGCTCTCAAAGGCAGACACAGAACAAGGGTGTACATATAAATACCTGCAGGAAATAAAGGAAATGCTACTTAATTAATGTAATGAGCTTACAAGTCATTGCACCCGCTACTAGCTGCAAGTGGGTTTATGTGGTCAAAGTCTTACTGTTAACCCTTTTATCCAACATCACATGAAAAGGGTCACAGTAACCGATCACAGGGTATATACAGGTTGATCCAGAAGTTGATCTGTTGTTTTCCTCAGAGGTTCGGGGGCAAGTGTGAGAAGACAGAGGGGTACTGTCAAAATAACTGGTTCTTCAACTGCAGAGAGGACATCGAGATCTAATCTGAGGTGGAAGGAGAAGAAAGTGAAGTCATCAACTGTAGAACACTCACAGGCAAGGGCAGAACACCTCACATTCAAACTATTAGATCAAGAGTTCGCCACATATTTAAATTAACATCAACAGATGCAGAACTGTGCCATATGGTATCCGGGACAGCTCTGGTTCCAAACAACACACTCGTCAAGGAGGAGCTGAAGTTTGGCTCCTTCGGGTCACTATTGGTCTTCTGATGAAATGCTTGGTTTCTGTTGAGATTTACATTCTCTCCCACTACGTCTATCATGTATCTGAATCATCCACACCACAAAGTAATCACTCACTGAAATGCCATGTTCAATTCAGAGCCACGCACCGATGATAGCAATGCTATTGTAAAGCAAATTTTTTCCCTCTGCAAAAGTGGCAGAGGGAGAATAGGTGAGAAAAAAAACCCCATCCAAGCCAAGTGAACTGTTGGCGTCTCACTGTGCGGGTGCAAATCACTACTGCAGGCACTGTGCCCATAAGGAACCCTGACAAACCTCAAGTGAACATCATGAAACTACTTGCCCAAAGCAGACGGAGAACATAGCTGAGAATTTACAGTCTGAGTTGGAAATCAACCTATTTTTTCCATCTTCTAGTTATCACCTAGGGAGACAGTGGTGAGATCCTGTTTGGAAAGGAGTTGAGAACCAGGGCAATGAGTTAAATTCAACTAAATAATCTGAATGACACCTTTAACCTTCCACACCCAAAACATAACTATGTGATGCAAATTCCTACTTTTGGTGTTACTTAAAGATTTTGCAGACGACTGAAAGATCTCTAAACTTGGCAATTTATCCACATAAAAATTTATCAAGGATCATGGAGATCCTGAACAAATGGCAAGTTTTTAGATTACCAACTGTCTTTCTCAGTGGTATCTGAGAAAACAAACAAACAAAAAACAAAAACCCCAAGCACCCCAAAACACAAACTTCAGCCTCTCTCGACTCCCACCCTGTCCTTTCAAACCAATGCGACTTAATATGCAATATATCATCAAAGCAACATTACACTGATGATACAGAATTTATGAGGGATGTCCTGTGTCTTATTAAATAGGAAGTTGAAAGCAACAGGGTAGAACAGAGGAGCACAAGAACAATGTCTTCACATTTCTAGAATGAGAAAATAGGCCTTTTTTTTTTTTTCCCCAAGGAGAGAGAGAAAAAAGATAGTATGAATGTAGTTCAAATAATATTTCCCATAAAAAGCTGCTAAACCAAAAGTAGATACAGTGACAAAGTTAATCACAGGCCTCTGTGCTACACAATTCACCTTTGCTATACAATTCACCTTCATGAAATGAGAAATTCCTATTTATTTAGGAAAAAAAAATCAACACCAAAGACAGTTTGCTCTTCTTTTTTGCTTAAAAACAATTTTCACAGCTTTCCTTTTAGTTGTCTCTGAAATAAACGAAAGGTGTTACATACTGCCAAGGACTTTTCTAGATCTTGAATCATAGAATCACAGAATAGTTTGGGTTGGAATGGACCTTAAAGATCATCTATTCCCAACCCCTGCCATGGGCAGGGACACCTCCCACTGGCTCAGGCTGCCCAAGGCCCATCCAACCTGGCCTTGAACACTTCCACGAATGGGGCAGCCACCACTCCCCTGGGCAACCTGTTCCAGGGCCTCACCACTCTCACAGTGAATAAATTCTTCCTAATGTCCAGTCTAAACCTGCCCCTCTCTAGTTTGTACCTGTTCCCCCTCATCCTATCACCACAAACCTTTGTGAATAGCCCCTCTCCAGAATTCCTGTAGCCCCTTCAGGTACTGGAAGGTCGCTCCAAGGTCTCCTTGGAGCCTTCTCTTCTCCAGGCTGAACAACCCCAACTCTCTCAGCCTGTCTTCGTAGAGAAGGTGCTCCAGGCCTCCAATCGTCTTTGTAGCCTCCTGGACCCATTCCAACATTCTCCATCTCCTTGTTAAGTTGAGGATTCCAGAACCGGACACAGTATTCCAGATGAGGTCTCACAAGAGAGGAATAGAGGGGCAGAATCCCCTGCTGGCCATGCTGCTTTGGATGCAGCCCAGGATACAGTTGGCCTTCTGGGCTGTGAGAGCACATCACCAGCTCATGTCGAGCTTCTCATCGACCAGCACTCCCAAGTCCTTCTCCACAGGGCTGCTCTCAATCGAATTATCCCCCATCATGTACTGATAATGTGGATTGCCCCAACGCAGGTACAGCACCTTACACTTGGCCTTGTTGAACCTCATGAGGTTCTCCCAGCCCCACTTCTCCAGCCTGTCCAGGTCTCTCTGATGTCTGATGACATCCCATCCTTCCAGTGTAGCAACTACACCACTCAGCTTGGTGTCATCTGCAAACTTGCGTAGGGTGCACTCGATCTCACTGTCAATATCATTGATAAAGATATTGAACAGCACTGGTCCCAGTACGGACCCCTGAGGGACACCACTTGTCACGGGTCTCCAATTTGAACTTTCAGCCATTGACCACTACTCTTTGAATACAACCATACAACCAGTTTCTTATCCACCGTACCGTCCACCCATCAAATCCATATCTCTCCAATTTAGAGAGAAGGATGTTGTGGGGGACCACGTCAAAGGCTTTACAGAAGTCCAGATAGATCACATCCATTGGTTTACCCATGTCCACTGCTGCAGTTACATCATCAAAGAAAGCCACTAAGTTGGTCATAGAGGATTTGCCCCTGTTGAAGTCATGCTGGCTGCCATTAATCACCTCCCTGTCCCCTATGTGCTTTGGCATAGCTTCTAGGAGGATCTTCCCAGACACAGAGATGAGGCTGAAAGGTCGGTAGTTCTCAGGGCTGTCTTTTCTAACCTTTTTAAAAATGGGCACAATGTTACCCTTCTTCCAGTCACCAGGGACTTCTCCTGACTGCCAGGACTTCTCAAATATCATGGAGAGTGGTTTGGCAACCACATCTGCCAATTCCCTCAGGACTCTGGGATGCATCTCATCAGGTCCCATAGACTTATATACGTTCAGGTTCATCAGGTGGTCACGAACATGATCCTCCTCTACTGTTCTGTGACCCTCTCTACTGTGGGAGGGCGTACACCCCCCTGGTCACCATCTTGCTGTCCCATGACCCAGGAGGGGTGAGGAGTGCTATCTGCGTCAGTGCTTGTTCAATACTGTAAGGTTGGAGCACTTAGATTAGAAATTACCTCAAAAAATAAAAAGGCATGGTGATATTCTAACATGAGGTAATTTCTAAGAGATTACATATTGATACAATCAGTCACCATAGAGGAAAGTACATGGGCAAAGACATTCCTCAGAATTTCCAGTCTTATGCTAGAAACCTTTTCTCTTGGTAACACAGTCTTACCCAGCACCCTGTATATCCATCCCCTAACTTCTGCTAGAAATTAACGGTACAACTTTTGAAAGATATTCAGTACTTATAATCAAGCCTTTAAGTGACAAAATAATCTAAGACTTCTCAATTCCACTTCTAGAGTTTGTCTAAATACTGTAGGCTCATGGTAAATTTCATTAACTACTTATTCCTCAGTTTAATGTGCTCAATTTATGTATCATATAGAAACTGAGATGGGAAGCTTTATAGGTCTTTATTACAACTATTTAAATGCAAGCTGGTTGGTTAGATTCGTGTCTTTCACACATCTACTATGAGAGCTGTTAATGTACGAATCCCCTGATGTAAACTGCTTTTTCAACAGTGATTTATACATGTGAAATTTATTGATACAAATACTATGACGAAAACATATCAGTTTTTGCCTTTTTCTTTTCTGTTACACGAGTTCTGGCTGCAATGACGCACTGTCATTTGTATCCATTTAGTCCATTCCTGTAGTGAACCCTACGTTTCTGCGTATCAAAAATGCAAATCAGAAGCGGTACTTAAACAATAGCAATATTTTATATCCAAGGTTCCTGCTTACCATAATATTTTAAAGCCATCACATGCTCACCAGAACAGTGCCAAAAGAACAATGAGTACCTGCTGAGGCAGAATGGAAAGTGCCACGTCAAGTTACTTAAGCATCTGCATATTACATCCAATTTCGTTTGAAATATAATAGCCTGGAAATTTTGAGAGAAAAGACAACTCTCATGCCTGCTGCTAGAGAGGAAAAGGTGTAAACTACAGAGCCATTCCCCTGTAGTTGCAGTGATTCTTGGGTTTTCCCAAACTGCATCCCTGAACCCTTTCATATCAGATCATTGTTTCCAACTACCACTTCAGTTCTACTAGGAAACTTCCTGATGGTGGTTCAAACAAGCCATGGATGTGTTTGTTCAGCTGCGTTACAAATGCCTTCACTGTGTAACCATGTAATTAATTGTATTTGTGCCTGTTTTCCATGTCAGGCTTTCTTTTACAATTTTATTTTATTCTTGTATCTTGAAATGTTTAATTGACAACATAAGCACTACAGAAAAAAAGACCACATGGACATCCCAGAGTGAAATCCTTCCTATGAAAGCACTCCCAGAGATGAAAAATACCTCTTAAAGTGCAAGAGATTTCAAACCCTATGAAGTCTGTTAAAAAATATCCCATATTCACACGTCATCACAAAAAAAAAAACCCCTATTCCTTCCACACAGAGCAGGTCATGTTTCAAGACTCCAAAATTGCAAATTGAATGTTAATATTAGAATTCAATTCTACTAACTGCAGGAGGTGATGGGAACATTGGGTAGAAGAGAAAGGAGGTATTTCTTCTGATGTTAAGCGCATGAGAGAAAATTAAGATGTAAAGAACCAGAAAAAGTTAATTCAGAGCTCAGTCAACAGAAAGGAAAACAATATGACTAAAAGAAGTTAAAGAGTAATTAACCACAGGTAACCAGGAATTAGGATACAACAAGAAGAAATTAAAATCTTTCTCATCTCAGAGACAGCTCAGCATTTGCTCTAAAAACCTGACCAGCAAGGAAGACAGATCAGGACAAAGAATATTACAACAAAACAACTGTAATATTACAAAGGTCAACTTTAGATTAGTACTTACATGGACTATGTGGGGTTGTCAAGATTAGAAGCCCCATTCATGCTCAAATCAGTCCTGAAGCATTACCACGTAGTTCATGCCTGGCAAAAGATGTGCACCTCCAGGCTACCTGCCTTTCCTCCTCTGCCAATTCACTGAAGTGCTCAAAATTAGGACAAGCTTGGACTGCAGCATTCTGGCATTGTCTTTTCTAGGAAAATCAGGATGGCAGTATTATTGTAGTTTCAAGGAAACTTGTCCAAAGGAAGATTTCAATTCCCACTCTGAAACATACACCCCTTTTGCAATGCTTCTAGACACCACTTTTCTTGAACGCAACTACCGTACACAAACCACTATTTCATTATTTATGATAACATCATCACCCAGAGATAGAGAACAACAAACCCAACCAAACTTTCACATCATTCATTTACTTCAACTTGCTTATAAAGTACAAGAATTTATGAATTTAAGAGGAGCAAAAAACATTCAAACAAGCGTACCAAAAGATCGATCTTCTCAACAGCAGATACCCTCCCAAGTACCTTTCTCAATACCTCACACAAATATCTATGTGCGCCTGTGGTATTATTATCCATGCATCTCCATCTGTTTCACTATAAGAGAATAGACTCTCCAAGGAGAACTCTCCAAAATGAACCAAGAGAAATAAAGTAGCTCTCAAGAGCACTAGCTTACGTACTTACAGGCAAAGGATCCAAACCCGTGCAGAACTTGTCGACTATATATTTACACCGACAAGAGTAAACTCACATCGTGGTCTTGATTCGTGAGCTCACCTCAGTTCCTTAGAGAGAAGAGCTCCTACCGCCCGTGCGGTGTGGTGGCTTGGTGGGCTTCAGGCTGCTGCAGTAACAAATATTACTCATTCAGTGTGAAATTAAAATCATTCAATCAGACTTGACACTACACAAGTTTATGTTGACTGATAGGCACAGACTGATATCGTAATCAGACATCTTCCTAATCTATGCTTAATTGCTGGAGCTCAAATCGGTATGTATTTCTTTACTGGTACGCGCCTTACTAATTTACCAATATTTTACACAAAAATATTAAAACCAGCACCTTTGTCTGTCAAAAATTCTGAACACTGATATCTCCAAGGAAAAAGTAAACACCTCCCACATCAAATCAGTGTTGACTGCTAAAGATCTTCCCATTCATTTCACAACTATTTAGAAAATAAATTCTCCGTCTAGACAAGAGCTGCAAGAACAAAGGTGAGACGCTGCACAGCCATGCAAGAGATCATGCAGGAACGGGCTTTCAGTTAGTGATACACAAGATGTAAGTGACTTAGTATTCTGATGCCCACTGCTAAAACATTGCTTACACAACTGTTCTGCTACATGGATTTTACTGTTTTCCTTTCCACTATCTTCACACCCTTAATGTTATTTCTCAATATACTTTCACTGCTAAAAATGCTTAATTTGGCTTTTTTCCCCTCCTGTGACTGACGTTATGTATGACCTTGGATTGGATGCCATAGTAGCAAGCTGTCTCTCCCTGTGGGAGTTCTCTTTCTTACAGTGCTTGAGCTCAGTATCTTTGATTTGGTAAAGCAGCACTTGAACAGCTTATGCAGCACTCCGTAATTTTCTGCAGCCACAGAGGTTTACAGTTTGTCCGAGCTTCAGCAGGAGCAGCAGCATTTTACACACTCATAATAACCCTTTTAAGAGAGCACTTTTCAAAGCCCTTTACAAACACTGAGCTTCACAGCCCCCCCGAAAAAGCGACTAAACCAGGCAGAGGCATTGCCACAGGTACCTGTAGTGGCTGGGGCAGCAGGTATCTCTAGCACACAGTGAAAACAGCACATCCAGAGGGAATTACAGTGGCGCTCAAACTTTGAAAAATAAAATAAAAAAAAAAACATAAAAACCTTTTATTTTTTCCTCACAGAGTTCCTTAACACTATGGTTGGGCAACACCACCAGTACTCCTGGGTCCAACGCATTGAGTCTCCGTTTTCCTCACTTAATTACAGCAGAGCATGACAAAATCCCCGCATAGGGCGGCCTGACTAGTTGCCTTCCATAGCTCAGCGGAAATACCTACAACTCAAAATCTCATCCCAGTGAAATTTCCATCTCAGTGGTGTTCCCAAATTAAAGAAAATATATTAATGAAATGGTCCGGAATTTTGCTGAATTGTGCTGTACCTTCTATACAAATACACTAATCAAAGTCAGCTTTGTGACGGAAAATGAAATAACCATTCTTCTTGCATCAAAAGCAGTTAACGAGGTACAAAGCATAACCGCAGAGTACATGTAACTGTAATGACTCAGCAAATGCTGATGAAAAATGATTTCTTTCTTCTGTTATGCAGCGGTTTCTATTCAGAAACAGATTAACTGGACAAAAAAAATATATGAATAAAAGGGAACAGTGGCATCTAAGGTCTGAATTCAGCCATCTCCCTGGTATTTCCATCGCAACTGATCAGCTGCCTGTGCTCTCAGCTCCAGCCATCAGACGTAACATGGGTTACACAACTATGGTAGACAACCGTCCTTCTGCAGCAACTGCCACCTCCACAAGTTAGTTGTGGGTTTCACCTCCTAACTACCATCTTAGAGGTGAGTACAGCGCCTAACTAAGGGTTAAGCTTTACTTGATTCAATAAGGATTTATTTGTATTGTAAACTCCACTACTAGATGAGAAGCACTGCTCCTCAACCAGCCCTGAGACAGATGTCACCTGTCAGTGACCACCAAGGTCAAAAGCTTACCCTCATATGACTTCAGTCAGGCAACAAGCACCCATGGACAGAAATTCTACACTGATTGTTATATTCCGTGTATACTCCTTGGTGTTTGAACGAGGGGTGGGAAAAAGCAGAGGGGCATCTCTCTGCAGCAACACAACCTTTGTATCTACCTTCCAAAAGAATTCAGAGGGAACTAAAATAACCAAGTGTCTGGTAATCTGTATACTCCAGAAATCTCTGGGTGATGGCGCCACGGGGATCCCACAAAAGGGGGAAAAATGAAAGTTAAACAAGGCCGAAAAAGCCTAAAAAAAGGGGGTTTTTTAACATTAAAAACTCTACTGCGGATGAGGAAGTTTTTCAAAAAGTAACAAAAATGAAGAGTACCTTTTTGCAAGTTTTCCATTTATTTATGACATTTTTTTTAAATAAGGGATAGAGATGAGCGGCTTAGCCGAGATACCTTAAAACAGTCCTGCCCTCCAGAATGTGGGACACTTCCAATGTAAAATGAATTATACATCATAGGATGCAGAGTAGCCAAATTAATTTGCACAGGTTATCTACCTTCCAGCAGCTCCACAGATTTTCATGGCCTGTGCAACACTTGAAAGGTTGCTACAGCTCACCTTCTCCCTCGCCTCCCTTCTCTGCATTATGCCAGATTATTCTGTTATATAGGTCAAACTCTCACGCAGCAGAGACCCATATCTCTTTGCGATACATGAGGCCATAGGTGTTAACTCTTTAAAGCTGTACTAACCCCATGACAATTAATTTAATTTAATGGAAAAGTCTTTAAATAGATCAGCTTAGCAAACGGTTGAGACACTTCTGCATTAAAAAAAAATCTCTTTCCACAGTGAACTAGGACTAATAATGCCAAGTTTCAGGAAGCATCTGAAACCTGTGCACCATTTCCTACTGTAGCGAAGCATGCCTGTTCTTCAATATTTGAGAAGAAGAGGCACAAATTTGTACATGCACTGTGTTCACTAATGGCATCGACCTTCCCTCAGAGAAACTGAAAAATAATATTCTACTGAATAATAGTGTTAATGTATTAAAATAGTGTTAATGATTTTTGTAGCGTGCCACCCTCAGATTACATAGACATAAAAAGGAAAAAAAACCACATTTTGGGGACTGTAGTTAAAACTGATGGCTTGGGTGAGAAAGCAGAGGACAAAAAAGAAGAAGATTCTTGAGAATTATTAATTTTCTAATCCTCACAGTAAAAAGTCCTTTTTAACCTAACCGCAAAATTGCTATTACACAACTAGGAAAATTACTTTGAAAATTTCTGGCCTTGAATTTCAGACAGTACTTTCCCCCATTCTTTTTCCAGTTCTGATTTTTCTCTTATTTGTATTACATTTGGTGGCGAATATGGATCTTATTGTTTCATACAGCTTTTAAAAACTGCCTAACATCAGGTTTACTTAATATAAGGCTCACATGCATTTATCTGCTGCCCGATGTTTTCTTGTTGGTAAGCTGTGTGCTCCTAATTGTTAGGTTGAAAGTTCTAGTGAAATAGGTATTTCAGAAAGAGGAAAATATTAAATCTATTACGTATACTGGAAAAATACAGCCCAGTCATCAAGTTTTTCAAGAAACATAGAATGTACAGATGGCCCTGCTTCTTCCTACTTTGTGCATTTCCAGACGATGGACATTTTTCACTTAACTGACAATCTGCTAACATGCTTCAGCATTCAGACCAAGTCCAAAATGTGACGTCCAGATGCAGAAAAGTATGCGTTTCTACTGCAAGCCTTCAGGGATTACAATTTTATGAAAGCTAAATGCTGGTGAGAGTCATTAAATAATACACGCGCACACACACTCCCCCTCAAAACAGAAGAACAAACACTCCAGGGTGGACCAAGTATTCATCTACCTCTTCTCTAGGTGGAGGCAGCGGTGTCCAGCTTGGGAAAGGCGTGAGAACAGAGCGATCTTACAGCAAACAACTCCTACAATAATGAGTAGCTTAAGGATCTAAGATAGAGCTGACATCCGTGAAGGAGTCATAAAAGTGATGATATTTCAAACTATATGATAATACTAAAATTTACCTCAGAAACCCAGAATTTCTCTTAAGCAGCAGTGCATTCATTTAATATCTTAGAGGCTTTTACGTTCCTCTGAGTTAAAATCAGGAAGTTATCGCCAAAGGTACTTTGTCACGCAGTTTTTTAATGGTTAAGGAACTACCAATAGGACTGGAAAGAAAATGGTGAAGCGGCATATTTTCCAGAACATTACATTGCTGCTCTGTAATAAATACTGTTTACATACCGAGGAGTTTGGTTTCATTTGGTTGGTTTGTTATTTTTCATTATATAGGTAAGAATACAATAATAGTCCCCAGAAACATATCAATACGTCTTCAGAGGCAAAACTCTGTTTAATAAAAAAATGCAGAATTAATGTTTATTTTGTATGACTCTGTGCGATTTTAGATATTTAGCTTCAAGATTGTTACATTAAACTCAGATTAACAGTTGAATATGTGAGGTGCGCATGTCAGAGCAGTGAAAGTCCTTGGAGCTTGCAGTTGTGCTGAACTGCCTCAGTTTTACAGGAGACATTCTAAATACATCGATAAGTATAATATTGCCTAGGATAAACTGATAAAAATGGCATCGTAATGGCTTGCAGCACTTTGATCATGTAAAGAAATATCAAAGTTCGAATGGATGGAAGAGGAGGACTGCAAAATTAACTCTGCTTTACCTGTTATGCATTAAAGCCACCATAAGTTTACTAAGTTTCAGGAATTAGGGTAATGAGTTTCCTACCCATGATGTTATTTAATTTGGACAGATACAGAGAAGACAATATAATAAGAAATGAACACAGATAACCTAAAGCCAAAGTGGTACAGTAAACAACTACAACTACAAATTCTGAGATCTGAGATTTCTAGGCATATAGGGGAATACACGTTATGATAATGCTAGCAAATAAAAACATTTGTTGGGCTGGCAGGGAATGAAAATTTAAATAAAAACATGCCCTGTTCTGCTCAGCCATATGAATGTTCTTTTGTTTGGATTCTTTGTAATTTAGCTGCTTGACAACTTCATTCAACCTTCAGTAGCAAACGCAGGTATTGATTATCCCTGAACATCCTAATGACTGGAGACAGGGGCACAAACCATAAAAGCAGAGCTTCGGGTTGCAAGTGAAATTATAGTTTGCCCTACAAGATTGCACAATAAATCAGAGAACAAATCAGCCAACATAGGGCTCTGGGGTCACCGAAGTGATGTTGACACATTACAATAATGAGAACTTGAAACACCTCATGCCCTATTGATTTTTAAGCTGAATCATTGCCACTGCAGGAGATTACACGACTGTGTACTGGAATCATGACCCACATGGGAGATGTGGATGAAAAATACAAACAATTGCACAGAAATAGTTGTTTACCTATATCTTTTATAACCTAATACTCTTCCCAAGGTCTCAGACTGCAATTCAATGAACATTTAACTGCTTGACTATCTCACTTCAAACAACTTTCCCTATTTTCTTCTTTATCTACATTAATTATGTAGATACATAACGTAGACTTGAAGCGACACTTTTCTAACATTTCACAGAAACTGCCTAACAAATCAGTCTACAAAAATGTTTTTTAATGTTTCAAGCAGCTTTTATGTTTTACTCAATAGGAAGTTACCCTAGGATATAAAAACAATTCTAATATTCACCAACTTATTTTCTACATACAACAGAGAACACAACATGTGAACATCAAAAGCCCTGGCACCAGCTAAAGGAAAAAAATGCTCCTCTTGTTCTACTTTTACATCCACTTGTCAGCACTAAAAACCAATAAGCTGTTAGAGAGGTGCCCAGTGACACAAGATGATTACAGCCCTGTCACGACAAAAAGAGCAGTTATAATTTGCACTGCAGCAAATTACTTTAGGAATACATCATTTCGCTTAAGGGAAGAAAATAATACTTCTATTATCACTCCCAGTCAAGAGATCTCATGCTATGCCATAGAGGTGCAAGTAAAGAGAGAAATTATTTAACTAGTGCCTCCACAGGAAATAAACTTTGAAATTTCACAATAAGTACTTTTCAAGTACTACAAGGGCATTCTTCATAAAGCATAACTTTGGAGTAAGCGAACTGCTAGCTCTGAAGAACTGGGTAACCTATGGCGAAGAGAAGAAACTTTTACCTCTCAGTGCACTTAGCAGTGAAAGGGATTAGAAGTTAGTTAGATATGTCCTACGGATTAGCTCGCATTAGGCTCCTCAGAGATATGTTTTTAATCAGCAGCTCTGCACTTGGCATTTATTCTTTTAGGGAGGGAGAAAATCTTATTTTCCTTATTCCATCAGAAATTCAGAGCCACCAGCAAGACTCCAACAGAAGGACAATGAATCACGTTTGCGTTCGAGGCCCAGCTCTACAAGTTCCTCACAAATTTTAAGGTGCTTATCCTGAACGCACTTCTCTTGAGATACAGGTGTGATTCATAACCTTACTTACAATGTGAAATTAAGGCAAAAGGGAAGTAGCATCAACAGTTGCATTTTTAAAGGAATACAAGTATTTGTGTTGTGATCCCGGCATAATGCAGATCTGTACGGATGCGGTTCTGAATACACGTATCCCTCCTGCTCTCCCTGCCACCACCGGAACAAATACAGCCATCTGTTTATCCCTTCCCTCTTCCCCTTTCCTAGCAGAGTAGCTTAAGGTACCTCAATTTTCCCTTCTGTTCAAATCCAAACCACTGCTACTTTATCTCATATCTGAGCCTGGTAAGCACACTTAAACTAGTTGATCCTCTCCCTGATCTTCCCTGAGAGGCACAATCAAACAAATTAGTACACATCAACTGTGCTAAGTGCCACAAAACCAGCAACTATAATCATTATTAATGGGGGAACAGCAATGCACAGCAGAATCTTCTGTGGGATAGCTGGGGCCCTATTGGCAATTTTAATTACCAACAGGTAACGTAGTAACTGCAATATAGGACAAGCTACCATAAAGCCAGTCTTTTTCTAGGAAGAAAATGTAATCTCTCTCTGCTAACAATTTAATAATTTTTTTACAGTTGGGAAATACTATTAACATGAAATCAAATAATGAAGATGCTCAACGTCACACAGAAAGAGCAGCCAGCAATAACTAAAACAAACATTACTGCCTGAAGGACAAGCAGCAGGTCTTTGTAACATTTTGAGAAGAGAGGTGCACACACAGGTTGGCAGGAAAAACTCCACATAGGTTAACAGTTTGCCTTTTGTTCCTGCTCACAATAGTTAATAGCACCTGTAACAGCAATGTGCTCAGGACACTGATCCACTTTGGGGCAATCCCTTCCCTAAGGGCACTGTGAACTTCCACAAGAAGCAAACCCCACTCATACTGATACAACCTGTCTGGACCCTCTCAGTTTTGGCTGGGATACAGTTCATTTTCTCCCTTGTATTTGGCATAGTGCTGTGTTTTGGGTTTAACATGACATTAATGTTGATAACACACTGATGTTTTAGTTGTTGCTAAGCAGTGCTTCCACTAAGTTAAGGACTTTTCAGCTTCTCAAGCCCTTCCAGCATGGGGGCACAGCCAAGACAGCTGACCCCACTGTACTAATGGATATTAGAGACCATATGATGTCACACTTGGCAAAAAAAACTGGAGGGAGCTGGTCCAGGGGCAGCAGCCACTGCTCGAGGAGAGTCTGAGCATCAGTCAGTTACTGGTGGGCAATTCTTTTTTATTTGCATCACTTGTCTTTCTTGGGGTTCGTTCCTCTCCCTGCTTGTTATCTTCCTTTTCATTACTACTTCTATTTTGTTATTTTTATTACCATCATCATCATTACTATCCTTTATATACCTTATTCATTAAATTAATCTTATCTCAACCCACAGGTTTTCTCATTTTTACTCTCCCAATTTTCTCCGCGATCTCACCAGGACAGGGGGAGTGAGCAAGCGGTGTCATGCCAAATTGGTGGTTGGGTTTAAACTACAACAGGACTGTGCATGTTTCTTTTTTTTTTAATTGACGGTTTTACATTCCAATAATCTGTTGTATTAAATGAAACATTATACTCAACTTTCTCCTTGTAGTTCTGTAACTTCTGCAGAAACCAGTATCAGTAAGTCTGCAAATCTGTAAGTTTGTTTTGTTAATATCAATCTTAATTAATGGCATAGCAGAATTAGACAATGATTTTCATAATCATTAGCACTGGGCAGCATTAGAGTATAATCACACTACTACTTACCATTTTTCATCAAAATAGAAGTCAAATACATTGAGGGGATAGTCTACTGAGCAAGAAAAGCCAACTCATTGATTAAAAAAATGATAGCTTTAAAAAAATTTATCATATAGCTAGCATATAAATATTTGGACAATTAAAATGACTATAAATGCATAATTTAGATTCATATCTTGGAAGCAATACAACAGGAAAGAAGCTGTATTTTGAAGCAGAAGCTTTGTCAGAACAAAAATTACTCACTCTTAGCAGTAAGACAAAGTCTCAGCAGCATCACAAACACATTGTAAACAACAAGTAAACACATTTACAGCAAGTCAGGACCCTGTGGCAGAGTAAAGTAATTATTGGCACATGATATCCTACTAGAAACTTTTCCTATAATTTGCAAGAAAGACCTTTCTCAGTTGCATGGAGGCAGGTCAGTCCATATAAAAACAAACTGCAAAAGCAAGAGGGTCCAAGAGAACACTGAGGGTCATGGCAGAAGACTGTTTAGAAGACCCACAAATTCTCATATGAGACCCAGAAAAACAACTAATGGTGAATACCCAAGGATAATCAAGGAACATTCAAAGTGAAAACAAATCTCTATACCCTAGTGTCCAAAACCTGTTGCCTCAAGGCTCTAATTCATCCTGTCAGCATTAAACATCAAGATAAACTAAACCTTTATGAGTACCAATAGCAGATTTGCTTCTGGGACAGTTCCGTGCACCTTCATCTGTGGTATCTGGTACCCCGTGCCCTGTTCTGCTAAAATAGATATTTAATCAGCTCGAGTCTGACCAAAGAGTTGTGTTTCTCCCCACCTGGTTCTTTTCTCTTCATTTAGAGAGTAACTAGAGTAACACTAATGGCCCTGGAAATGCTTATTTACAGAATGTGATTTGACCACACAGTTCTGATAAAACTGGGGGGGGGGGAGGGGTGTGTGTGTTAATTATTTCTTTCTCGCTCCTGAACCAGCATTGGGATTTTCCTCTTAGCCACCAGATGTCACTGTTGCTAGGTATCAAATTGAAAACTTGCATATTTATCGGAATTCAAATAAAAGTTCAGACATTGTTACTTTCAGGTTTTGCTTGCTCCTTTAAGGATAATACTGGACAACTCAATACAGCTGAAAGATACCATAATGCAATACAGTCAAAGCTTCCAGCCTATCCAGCTAAAAACGAAATTATATGAACATTACAAGTTAATGCAGAATGATGACACTGCCAATACTAGAACGCTTTTGTTATCTCAGGGTGATGTTGCTAATACGTTTGTGTATCCCAACCTCTGCCTTCCATCTTCTTTTGAAGTTTCTGAAAGCCGATGAAAATTGATTTATGCTATGTTCATAAACCTCATTAAGAAAACAGATTTATTTAGAGAGAAAAACCAAAGCTCTCATGAAAAATATAAACAGTTCTACCCTTTCCCACATCAGAGTGAAATGCTGCAGATTCAAACTGAGTAACTGGTCCACCAAGCCACCTCCGGCTTAGAGAACAGTACTTCATACCTGAAGGGGGCTGGAATGTGCAAATGGTACCATAACCATCTCCAAAACCCTTCAAGCACATACCTTTTTTGGACCTACCATTTTAAAACATAAAATACATTTCCTAGAAAATTCAGAGCGTTGCTAAGGCACAATCTAATTCAATCCTTCCTCCGAGTCACCCAAACCTGCAGCGAGAACGGAGCCCTGAGGATAACAGAATCACTACCTCTCCTTTACACCTTATAACTAAAAATCCAACTGTACAGATTCTTTAGAACCAGATTTTTCTTGTTGCAATACCACTAACAAAAGATTCAAAGTAACTTTTCTTGAACACTTGCTTTCTTTTTGATGTCTCAGTACCACTTTTTCCCCTATAATCTCTTTGTATCTCTTAGTAGCCCACACTGTGTCCCATATTTGGGGTAAGACAGGTTAAAAGTCACACTACATCAACCTTTAACTTCAAACACCATAACGTGATTCATTCTTTTGTGAAGGTACGAATAAAATCTGTCCCAGACGGGGGATGGGAAGAACATACCAGCAAAGTTCAGCTCCTGGGAGTGTTTGAGGCTGTTTAATTTGCACTAAAAAGTCCAGCAGGTGTATCAAACACTACAAGGTATAACATATATACTGATGTATCCAGATATAAGCTTCAAATTGTAACAAGAGAGCAGAAACATGAAAAACTACAAAAGGGGGATGTGAACTCCTATTTACTCAGTATTCCCGTCTCCCTCACCATCTGTATTGACACTTTTATTTTTTAACAACACTTCTACACAAAAAGAAATTAGAAAAGAAACCATAACTGTAAATATTGAAGATGATTGCCATGCTTTTCTCAAATCCCTTGCCCATTTGTTACAAGATACTGCAGTGTATCGTGTGTCTTTCTTGTTAACATTTCATGGAGTACTTCCATAAACATACGTTTGTTCTTGTTCTCAACACTTTGTTCTGTCACTGTGACAGATGGCTTTACACCGAAGCATATGAAAATATTAAATTCTTTATAAACCCGTTGAAGTTCGAAACGCCTGCAAGTAATAAGTATCCTTGCAGCTATTTCTTTAATACAGATATTACAGAATGCTGTTTAGTGTCTCCTTGTCACTTTCAAGTGCACTGTAGTTTATTCAAAAACTACATAATTAATAGTAGCATTGCTTCATTCAAAATGATGTCATTTCTAAGGTGAAGAGTACATCTTGGCATTTGTCTAACCAGAGAAAGGTAAAAGCTAATTAGAAACATTTGGCTTAGACAGAACAGGGGCTGTGTCACACCAAAAGGGGTCTGGAGCATTCTGGGACTTTGTTCCCTACTGTTCCTTCTCTGTCTTTAAGAAAGAGATATTTTCCACAGCAACTGGTAGAGTAGCGTCTTCACAGATTTTATTCCAGTTCCCTCTAAGACAATCCTTCTGTCCTATGCCAAACTAGTCGTTGGCTCTAGCAGCCTGAAAAGATATAAAAATGAGAAAAGAAGGTGTCTCATATGCTTATCCTTCTCACAAAAAATACACAGAACCAAGCACCTCTAATTTCAGTTTGCAAACTAAAATCCCCAAGACAAGAAGCCAGTCTGTGCATTGATTGGTTAGGAACATAACCTTTTAATGTCTATTGTCAACCATTTAATGTCTATTGTTTCCTCACCTGAAGCCTTTTTTGACAGAGGCTGTTGGTTCCTATATGGAACGTGCAGAATACGACATAGAAAATGGCACAACGGAGCCTCTCCGGCCCCACGGAGCTCTCTCATGACTGAAACAGTACAAATAATTCTAATCGCTCTAATATGTTCTGCGTAAGCAGCTTTTTATTCACATTAAGGTTTTATTCACAAACCTTAATGTTATGTCAGTAATGGGAAGTCTATGCAGTTGTCCCAATAAAACATTACTTTCTAGAATTAACGCGAAAATGTCATAAAATAGCTTAGTTTAGATCATATGTTTGCATTTAAAATTCTAAAGGCAATACAAAGGAATGAGGGAAGCCCGCTTCTATAAATGCCTTAAGACTTTACATAGAACTGATTCTTTAGATGTATCTGATTCCAAGTTTACTATACTTGCCTTGTCCCTCATTAAGAGGATTATTCAGTGCTTCCATAATACACAGACCAAGATTTTTCTTTCTCAGAACTAAGTGGTAACCTATACACAAGTTTCACTAGCAAACACGTTATAAGATGCCAGACTTGAGAGGGGAGTTGGGAGAAGGGATTGAAGAGATGGACACCTCTTACTGCATGTGCCTCAAAAGAAAAAAAAAAAAAAAAAACTGTTCCAAAGGAAGAAACTTTGTCTAAGTCCATTATTTTCTGAATTCTGATTCTTGGGAAAATATTTACAATATTGATTTATTGCCTTACCTCACACATGTGAAAATAGCACGGGGTCAAATTCTGAACTTTGTTTAAAAAATTTTCTTGGTAGAGACAGAGAGATCCCCTGGCTGAATGGGAAATACGTTGGGGCTTTGAGAAAGCCTTTCAGTAAAAGGCATTCACAGAAATGAGAACACGTTTTGTCACTTACAAATTAATTCTATAGTATGTCCTTACATAAGAAGGCGTAAAGCAGCATTTTTTTTTGACACTTACTTTCCAAACCTTTCCTAAAAGCTTTCAGTAATAGTAATCTCATAATCTTCCTCACTCATCTAATTAAATATTAAGTATTCTCGCTATTAGGAAGCCTTCCCAATGTCTCATCTAAATGTTCTTTTGTGTAATTTAAGCCCAAAGCATCACATCCTACTCACTATAGACGCAGAGAAGAACACATCGATGCTGTTACCTCCAATTGCATGTTAGAATTTGTCCCTCTAAGCACAAATGCAGTCTACTGTCTGCAAAGTTGAAAGATCAAATGAAACGTGTTACTAACTCAAGTTAAATCTCAGTATTTTTGCAGTTCTACATCTCGCAGGAAAAAAAAAGGAAATATCTCTGTGAGAAAAAAGATGGACTATTCCTTTTAAAATGCCAAAATGAAACACGCCAAAGCTGCAATGCTCTCTCTTTCATCTTTTCTTCTGTTTCCAGACTTTTTATTTTTAATATTGATAAAATTTGTTTATTTGTTAAAATAACTAAGGATTTTTTGTTATCTCACCCTCCTCCCCGGCCCCAACGAAAAAACCTGCTCGAATAAAATGGCTTCATCTCAAGTTAGAATTTCACAGCCTTTATACTTCACAGACAAAGATTTGGGGAATAAACGTATACATGCTGCATGCCATTTTTAAAGATAATTTTCCATAAGAATCTCAGCTTCCTCATCCATCTTTGTCTTCTGTTATCTTAATGGGCACAATGCCCTTGGCTCCTCTGTAGTGCTAAAACTTGAAGAAAATAAGCACAGCCCAGTTCACCTCACTTCTCTGAGCGCACAAGACAGCGTACCTGAGTGATGTATTCAACGTCTATGAGGAGCTGACATTTGCATTCTCTGCTTCTCTTGTTCGACTGCACAAAGTCAAGCTATGCACTAGTCAATGACTCACACAATTATTTTATAATATTAGCCAGTTCGCTGTTCCTTACCTAAACAGAGTCCACTACACACTTTTGGAACAGATTCACATCATTTTCTGTAGGCACATATATCTTCTGAAACTGCAGAAGCATTTTCAAAGTTATCACTATTGTGCTTTACTTTCAGTTCTGAGTCACTGAAATAATCCGTTGCTCACCAGTTCCTGCCAACCAATAAAACAGATCATGATAATACAGGCTGGAAGAAGGTTACGCAAGAACAGTCCTTCAGATCTTCTTGGATATACCTCCTCTGAGTGCAGAGGTGCTAAGCTGGTCAAATACAGGATGATGCCAGCATCATCTCACATTCTTTCTTCCAAAAGACATCTTCCAAACCCTCGTCTTGCATTTCTCCTCACCCTTGCCCTGCAAGGTTATATTGTACCTCACAGTAATTATTCTGAAAAATTATGGGAGCCAAGAGCAGGCAGAGCTAATCAACTCTTGGATGTATCAGCAAAAGTATTTAACTTTTATGTTTTTATGATACAAATGTTCTCACACATATATATCAACATATTCACACTTCTATAAATTTAGGAGCATAATAGGTTCTGACTATAACTTCCTTGTGACCTCAGCAAATCAGTAAACCTCGAAGTGTCTGCCTCATATGAAGTCCAATAGCCAGCTTAGAGATTTCAAGTCAGCTGTGAGAACAACAGTTTTGAGTGCCTAATAATATCTTACAATAATTATTATGTAACCCTGATTATATTGTAAATCATGGCCATTATTTTGTTCCAAATCATTAGCGAAACTATTTGAATTCAATATTTTTATTTAAACACAAGATGTTCAAAATGCATGTCTTAGATTAAAAGTAAAGATTCCCAAACTAAATAATAAATAGAAATGGTTGAACCAAAACACAGAAATTAAAACATGCGTGGGAAGTAAGCCTGAGGTCTGAATTGGAATCTCTGTCATAAAAGAACGCCACAGAGAGAAGGGGAGCCCGTTTCCTCCAGGTCCATTGACAACGTGAAACACTAAGGTCATCTGCAGCATAAGAGATTTCATTTGTCCAGCAAAAAGAACTTTTCAAGACAGTAAAACCAGTTAAGTGCTGATATGGGTAGTCAAGAGAGTTAATGGAACTTCCCCATTGACAGTTTTTAAAGACTAACTGGATGTGTATCACAAATGACACTTGTAAAGATCATCTTTTCAGTGAGCAGGGCAGGACTCAATGACATAGAAGTGGTCCTCTCCTTTTTCTCTGTTTTTCTACCATCTCTGAATACCTCATTTTACCATCAGCGTAGAAATTTGTTCAGTGTTTGCTCAGCTATGCATAGGTGAAAATGAATGAAAGCAGAATTACCGCACTGCCTCCTCTTTTCAGAATGCCTTTCCCCAAGTCTGAATCATAATAATTAACTAGAAGAAAAACTAACATACAAACATACTTCTTCAATTAATGAGAAGAAATACTAACATACAAACAGGGTTAAGTGCTAGTCTGTTTTTCATTGTTCAATAGTTAACATCTACTACAGCTGTATAATGTGGTTGGTGTTCATCATTCACAGTTTCTCATTTAAGAAGACTGCTTCATTTTAGTTACAGCATGAGTTGATGAATGGAGTTTCTGCTCCTATAGGACCTGCAAAGATTGCGTAGGCGCTCAGTCCACTATACCTGCCGCCTACCCAAAAGATAATCACCATTCACGTGTACACTCTTTGAAAAGCCTCATTTCATCAACAGTTCATGGACTGTAACAGACCTCAAGACTGAGCTCTTCTTTGACCCCAACATCCTAGCTCTAAGGATCACCCCAAGTCAGTGTACAAAGAAGGGGTGCAATCAGTGAACCACAGCTACCATAGAGAGCTGGAAAAACCCTCCAACTCTAATGACTCTAAAAACCGGGCAAACAGTTCTGCTAAGTTATTACAGGACCGTGCCAAATTTGATTTACCTGTTCTCGTAGATAGTTGTTGGAGAGATGGGCACGTCTCAAAAATACAGTTTAAATAAAGAAAATAGATTAAAATATCTACTGTAATTCTTAACATCTGCATTTAGTAAATATTACTTATTGTTGGTGCTTAAAGAACAAACTAGCATGAAGGAAAGGGCTCATCCATGAGAATACCAACATCAAAATGCAATTAAGTTTATTCTCATGGCTTCTCTCTTGTTAGAAAATTCAGTCTGCCATGGTTGAATTTTTGACTCTGCTGACACTGGAAAAGCCTCTCAACTGGAATGAAACTATTTGAAATGAAATCTGGTTCTTAGAGGATTTTGCTCCCTGGCAAAGGCAGTGGCATCCTGCTTTTCGTGGTAACTGTCAAGATTAGTGCAAGATTACAGCCTCATGTGGCACCGGCTTAATTGGCAAGATGGGAAAATGGGAAATCATGCCACTGTTCATCATACAGACTTTATTATTAAACATACGTTTTAAAAGCATCAAAAGTCTTTAAACAAAAACATCAGATGATATTCATTCCAAATCCAGTCTTGCAAAATATTCTATCAAAAAATTAATGGTTTGACGTTCCTCTGTATCACAACCAAACACCAAACCTTCCCTGCATACACAGCTGACAGCAGATATATTCCTCTGAAAAATGAATCTCTTCTTTTCACACACATCACTCGTTGATGTCACACATTAAAAGGCCAGGTCACAAACAATCGGAGGCCAGAGCTGGGCTGCTGTCCCCAGGATTACAGAACACGTTGGGTAAGAAGGGCAGAGTCATTTTAAAAAGGTGAACAGTTGATGGGAAGACAAAAACATACAAGTAACGTAAAAGAGCGCAAAAGGAGAAAGCCATAGCATTCCTTTAAGGCTTGAGCTCAACATCATGTTCTTAGAAGACTTGCTCCATGTGACAGTAGTTCTTCAAAGATACTGAAACCCATCCTAAATGACATTATTCCCCAAAATGATGCCATTTTTGTTAGAGTATCATGTAGTAGTGCCCAGCAGCAGACAAGTAATTCCCAAATAAGCAGCAGCAATGTGCCACCTATACTTCTCACATTTTTACAGTTAAAGTTGAGAGCCATTAGATTCAGCTTAATTAGTAGTGAGAAGCAAGCCCTCTTGTAAGCTGTGATTTCCTTACCTGATGAAGGGATCTAAACCCCATTCCTGGATTACTATTACTCATGTAATTTGAAAGTTCAAGTTTAACAAGGAAAACACTGAAGTTAAAACCCCCAAGAGCCTATCCCAGAAAGCATCACAGCACTAAGAGACCAAAGAAATTTCCATTCCAGAAATTTCCAGAGGGTGGGAGGTTTTCTTTGCTTTTTACATCATACTCCGAGATGCAAGCTGTCATTGATGTCTTTACTAAAGCTCTTCTGAAGCTCAGGTTGTCCACAAGCCATTAATACCCAAGACTTACATCTGGTTCCTTCCCTCTCCTTTTCTACATAGCTAAATATGCAATAATTAATGCATAGGAAGGCTGTTTAAAATTACCGAAAATCAAATACATAAAAACAAAACCACACAGAAAAGGATCCTCTGGCCTTCCACACGAAAATTTTGTTTGGATATCTGATCATTTTTAGGAAACTCTTATTTCAAGCAAACATCAAGTATTACTTAAAAGAGATTCTTTTACTGATTCCTAAATATTTAATCCATCTGGTTTTAATTATCTTTACCAAAATGCAGGTACATAAACAAGTATCTGCTGAACTCCAGGTATATTAAACCCAAGATATTATTGCTGTTTGCTCCTCTCAGAAGTAAAGGTATATAAATAAAAACTGAAAGTACAAATGCAAAGCAAGACAATTATCAAGGGGTTTTGTGCTTTAGCGCTGTACTTTTTGTTGCGAACACTTGACAGAAAAGAACATGTTGAAGTTTTTATGTATCAAAAAAAAATATGGGAAGCATATTAAATCAAGGCAGTAAAACTAGGCTTTTTATCATGTTTAATTGCTTGAATTCATAACCTAGTTTTTGCTGAATCTGGACGTCATTGCTGACTCAAGCAGTTTCTCCATTTTACTACCTTAGAAAAAGTTTGTGTGTGTGTGTCTCTGTTGTAAAAGGCAACTAATAAACCTCTGTGAAACTCTGGAACATTTCTTTCTTAAAATGTTCCTGACCATCACAAAAATATCACTCTCCAGAAGCCTTATTGCTGTGCATGAGACCTGTAATTAACTGCAGAACAAAAATAGCCTCTGATTGCAACCTGGTGGAAGAAGCCATACTGTGCTTTATTTTCAATGACAATGAAGAGAAATCGCAGCCTATGCAATTTAACACCGTTACCTGAAATCAAATGCAGAACAGGCACGATGAAGGCAAATATAAAGCAGAAATGCTTACACTCTATCCCAATCCCCCAAAGCAAACACATTCTCACGCTGTCCAAACCGAAGTTTGAGTAAAGTAAAAGTAGTGACTGTGCAATGTCACTGGAGGCAGCAATGTTGCTGCATTCCTTACCATCTCCATTTGATACCTTAAAAAGAAAAGAGAAAAAAAAAAAAATAAGGTGACTTATTCCTACCTGTACAGAACTCCACAGCTGATACGAGGTCAGAGACTATAAAATTAGACTTTATTCACATACAGATTTAGAAAGAGTCATTTACACATTCATTTCTCCTCTCTAATCTAATTGTCTGATATCTCACCCAAATGCAGTCCCACGGCATTCACATTTGAGAGAAAACATTATTTACAATGCATCTTTTAAAATTAAAATCTTGCACTTTTCTTCCATCTATCGACTATGTTCTTATGGTACGTCTTGTATCAAGAAAGGCACAACTGAGCAAACAGATCCCCCAGCTATCAGGACAGTCTTCTGAGTTTTTTATCTACTGACAACTCAGTTTATGAGACTTGTTCCTTTTGTAACATGTTCCAAAACCAAACTAAAGGCAGATAACTTTTCTCAATTGATTTTTAAAAGGATTGAAAATAAGACTATGGCAGAATGGCTGTATTGAAAAGTAAACCTTATTCTCACATATGGTTAATACGTTTCAGAAGTTACACCGAGTTCCTAGGAGATGTTGTGAATTGTATCCCAGCCTCAAAATACATATAAAAATCCCCAACACAGTGAAAAATCATCTCCAGTCATCAACATCCCCTGTAGTCTCTACTCCCACCTCTAAATTCCAGAAATGTACTATCCTGTGACATAATCATTCTAAGAAAAACTCCACATCCGAACCACTGAAGCCAAACGAAAGCTTGACTGTAGTTGGCTTGTGCTATCTTAAAAATAACTCCTCCTTAGCATGTTACTTAAAATAAGTAAAATTTAGAGAAGATATTTTCTATGGTCAAAATTCTCCACAGGGTCTACTAACACAATGACTGAAAAGCAAGAGTTAATCATATATCTTTTTCTTCTCCTTTCTGACTTGATGACTCCTTTGCCATTTCTAACAGATTTATCTTAACAAAACTTATTAATACTTAATAATAGTATCTTTCACAGCAACAGAAAAAGTCCCAATTTCCAATATTATACCTAAGACATTTTTTCCTAGACATTTGATAGCATTTAGAATACCACAAGATTCAGCACTGAATACACCTATTTATTTCTTGTTCCTGGAAAATTTTTGTCTTCTATGATCAAAACTGAGAACTTTGTGAAAATTTTATCAAAATATTTGAACAATGCCAAAATGAAGATATTGGTAAAGTGAGTGGTTTGAAGTTAAAAACGCTCACTATAACACCGTGCTAGATAATAATAATAATAAAGTTCCATCTATCTACCACTATGTTATTCTGATTGATGCAGAAATGAGTGAAAACATTCAGCTCCATCTCTCTAGAACAGTGCTTGGAAAGGGGTATAATTAGTCCTACTTACACTTGTCGAGGTATAAGTGTATCGTATGTTGAGATGGCACTGGCTAAACACTACTTCTTGTCCACATATTGAAATGAAGGCAATGAGAATGTGAGCTATTGTATGTTTACAACATTAAAATGCCAAGAAGTTTTGTGCTGGTTTAGGAAGAAAAACTCTGAAAAATGTAATTGAATCCCTAAGAGACCCCTAAAGGGGTCTAAAGGGAGTAAGGCTGACGATTGGCAGACACTGTACATGCACTCACACAGAAGTTCTATAAAGCATCAAAACCCAAAGTCCATTTTGTTTCCACTACATGATTCCAATATGAAACCAGGGATAACACACCCCCCCTGCTGTTCCTGCCTTAGGCAAGGGAATGCTGTTTACCTAAGAGCAGTTTCACTCACTTTTCAGAAGTCAACTTCATCTGCACGTTCAAAAAACAGACCAACATGAATATGAAATGTATAAGAAAACAGCTCTAACTAATGAACAGAACATCAAGACACTAAAACGTGGCACGTCTATTGCTACATTTTAGAAATACACATGAAACCAACGCTCTGCACAGAAGCCAAATTTCTGAAATCACTCATAAGCAAAAATAATTGGGAGCTCTCTATTCAATACATACATAAATCCCAATTACGTCTGTACCAAGACCAAATTCCTTTTCACTACAGAGCTGACAAATGCAAAGACTGTTTAGGAGCTTTATTAATTCATCAATATCCATCTAAATAAAATACCTGAGATGAAATGTAATATACGGTGCTGAAAGCAATGTGATTTTACAGTGCCCAAACTGCTAACCAAGTCCTTCCTGTCTGAAATGCACGGAGCCCAGCGTTCCACTGCTGGACCGTGCCAGTCTCCCACGTGTGGCAGCAAGTCTATACAGAACCCGGTACTCCGAGGAGAGTATGGAAGAGATTCCTTTTATAAAAGCCAAGAAAAAAAAAAGCCCAAACCCTTCCCCTACTCTCCATACTTCAAAGTGTGTGTGTGGGTTTTTTTTAATGAAAGAAATTTACCGAAACCATTCCAAATATTTCAATTCCTCTGCCACTGGATCTGTCTGACATATCCAAACACAGCCTTTCGGAGTCTACTGCTGCTTTTAAATCTGTACACATCTAAACGGATCGTTGGCTGAATTCACCTGTATTTCTGAACTGCATTTCTTAAGGAAACATTGCTATTGTTTCACCGTACGTATTTTAACAAGCAATAAAATAAAAAGTATATAATACATAATATTAAGCAATAATAAAACTTTAGAATTCTCTTTCTAAATCCATATAAATTGTTTCCTTAACACGATGATGTCGCGCTGATAACACTGGGTTACCTCCAAGTTAAAGCAGCAGCCGGGTTGCTCGGGAATCCTGTAAACCGTCTCCCGAAAGGCAATAATTCATCCGACAAAACCACTTCCACCGAGATTCCTGCCACCTCTCATAGCAACGCGAACATCCATCCCATCACAAGAAAGTTCAGCATCTCTCAAGTTCACATCAACTCGAGCAGAGGAAGGCCAAGAACCCCCCCGGGTGCTCTCTCCCCTCCTCGCCGGTCCCGCTCAGCCCCCGCCGCCCTCACACCCGCTCCTCGCCGGTCCCGCTCAGCCCCCTCAGCCCTCACACCCGCTCCTCGCCGGCCCCGCTCAGCCCCCGCCGCCCTCACACCCGCTCCTCGCCGGCCCCGCTCAGCCCCCTCAGCCCTCACACCCGCTCCTCGCCGGCCCCGCTCAGCCCCCTCAGCCCTCACACCCGCTCCTCGCCGGTCCCGCTCAGCCCCCGCCGCCCTCACACCCGCTCCTCGCCGGCCCCGCTCAGCCCCCTCAGCCCTCACACCCGCTCCTCGCCGGTCCCGCTCAGCCCCCTCAGCCCTCACACCCGCTCCTCGCCGGCCCCGCTCAGCCCCCTCAGCCCTCACACCCGCTCCTCGCCGGTCCCGCTCAGCCCCCTCAGCCCTCACACCCGCTCCTCGCCGGCCCCGCTCAGCCCCCTCAGCCCTCACACCCGCTCCTCGCCGGTCCCGCTCAGCCCCCGCCGCCCTCACACCCGCTCCTCGCCGGTCCCGCTCAGCCCCCGCCGCCCTCACACCCGCTCCTGGCCGCGCTCCGTTCTCGAAGCCTCGGGCGGACCCGCAGAGCTCCCGCAGGTGCCCGTTCGCGCCGCTCCCACCGCCCTCAAACGCTCTCCCTTTACCTGAAGGGCATCCCCCGCGCCCGCCGGCGGCTGCCGAGCGCTCATGGCGGGAGGAGCCGCACCACCATCAGCCCCGCGGTCAGGGATGGGGCGGGGGGGCGCCTCCCGCCCCGCGCTGCGCCCCGAAACACGAGGCACAGAGAGAGCGGGGGCGCCCCCCGGCTCCGCGCACGCGATCGATGGCCCCCGCGCCGCCGCCCCCGCGCCCCGTCGGGCTCTGCAGATCGGAGCGGTGCCGCACGCTCAGCTATAAAACACAGCCCTGAGGGAAAGGGGAGGTGGGCAGGGGGAGAGCCGAGAGCCTCCCGTGACGGGCACTCGGGAATCTGCATTCCGGAATGTGTCCATGCAACGCCTTCATTCATATGTTAAATATTAGGTATTTATTAAAATACTACTCCAGTTCGCAGGTTTCCCTGTTTTGATCAATCCTACACTTAACATTCTGATATATAAAATACTTAACCAAAATATCGAACCAATATTGAACATAAATATTTAACCGAAACGGTTATAAATAAATAATTTTATATTAGAATAAACAATGATTAATGCCTAGAGAAGTTCTGAATTTGTTTAAAAATAACAACGTTGCAGAACGAGCTTTATTTTTAAGACAAAGAACAGTTGGAACTGAAGCAAAACCTAAACACCTTCCACGAGAGATGGTAGTGATTAACCCATTTGTGGAGATGAGAAAATAAATGTTTGTTTCAGGAGAGCCACTAAAAATTGACGTCTTTCACTGCACAAACCCATTACTTATACTCTACCAATAAGGTGTTATTTCACAGTGCCTCTGTTTATGCGACTGGAGTTATAAACTGTAAACAACCAACCACTCATACTAAAGTCAACAATCCTCGGGATATCGCTGCTCTCGGGACTTCCCTGATTCTAGAGGATGTATTTTCATACCACACGTAGACTATTTCTCAAAAACAATGAAAACTTCAGTAAGACATCTTTCAATATTTATCACTGTTCTGCAACCAAAAACATCAACAAATGGATCTCCAAGAAAGTGATTTCTAGTAATCCTTCCAGTTTTGCATATACAAGTATATATATCCGTTTCTGGCAGAACCGGAGAAAGAAGGTTTAATTATATTCCATGAAAACTGAAAAAATGCAAAACAATAGTAGATTCAGATTCTGCTTTTATGAGGTTTCCCTTGATTTGGAGTTTCCATTGTAGTCACGCTCACCTTATTATCTGAAGGGAAGAGAAAACCATCTACCTGGACAGCCCATGGGACAACAAAGGCATCAGCATAGTAACCAGGCACGAGCGTATAATTTCAGAAGTGGGATGCTGCAACGGCTCTCCTGACCACTGGGCTAATAGCCAAAACCACTCTCAGAGCTCACACTGGCTTATTGTGTGGCCTTGACCAAATTATTCATCTCCTCAGTTTTCCCACTTGTAAAATTAGAATATTACTCCTCACAGCGCCTATCTCCTATCTCTTACTTCTCAGGAGGGCTCTGAGGATTAATGACCCTACAGCGCTCTGAAAATGAATAAACACTAACTGCTAAGCCAGAGTTAATATGCTTCTGAGCGCTAAAGCACTGAAATGCAGAAATTCCAATTAAACCACCTTGTGTGTCTAAACATGGATGAAACAAACCACAGGGATTATTAAAACACCATCTCCTAGGATTTACAATCAACAAAATACTATGGGTTTGCCCATAGGTCTGTTATTTCAATCTGATTTTGATCTCTGCCCATTCTTAGTATTACATTAAAAATGGCACTAATAGCAGTTGCTATGGCTCTTGGACAACTACATCCGATGCAGGATGAGGGTAATGAGAGTAAAAGCACTCGAGGAACATGACGGTTCCTGGGCCTGTTGTTCCTGGCCATTGCAGCACACACGGTCATTCAATCAGGGGACCAGCCAATTCCTCCAGATGCTACACATGGGACTCGGTGCTGTTCCGGAGACTGCAATTCTTTGTTCAAGTAATGAACAAGAGTTTAAACTTGTTCATTACCTCATTAGTAAATAAACATGGAGGGAACCACTAGCAAAGAACGTTCTGCTCCAGAACAGGCAGCATCATTCACAAGGCTGTGACAACAATCAGATATCAATCAAAATAATAGTCCAAATTTCTATATCCAGCTGAAAGAAAGGAAGATGGACAATAGTGAAGTCCTACTTCAGTCTACAGAATTAATTGACCTGATTAAAAAAAAAAAATCTGTACATATTTATACATTCATGTTTCACCACTGTCTCTAAGCAGTGGATAAATTCAGTCTCCTGACTGTTTCTCCCACCTCAAAAACGAACATGAGATAAAACTCTTTAAAAACATGAATGGTCAAATGAAACACTGTTTGCCCTTGAATCACTGTACCGGGGTTTGCAGAACTTCATCTGGGATGCCATCCCCTTGTTTGGCAGCATGGATGTTTCAGCAGCTCTGAAACGCATTGGGGCAACAGTGTTTATGGAGCAACACGGAGATCAAAAGTAAAATTCTCCGTCAAGTGATCAGTGGGATAAACGGCAGTTCGAGCTAGAAATCACAACACTGAAGTTGAATGTTCAAGACATCCTTGTTATGACTTTCTAACACAGACCCGAGCTGTCACTGGGAAGGCATCTCCCTAACCTTTGTTCTTTCCACTGTACTTGCAGGGACAAACATTAGTTCAGTGAAATATTACTGTGATTGGCAGTGGCCACTGAAGTTTCTGAAATCCCAGATTTCTATCTTTTTTACTTGAGATTCCTGAAGGAATATTTTCAAAGAATTTATTGAATAGTACAGAAGAGCATCATCGCATTGTGTCTCATGTTACATCAGAAGTTCTAAATAAATCTCGTTGTTTATCATCTAAGCCTTTACATCCTTTTCTCCTTAAAAAGAAAGCTTTTTGTTTCTGTATTTTCCACTTCACAAAGAAAATCGCTTCACAGAGAAACAGACCAAAGAAATGGCTTGTAAAGTAGGTGCCTTTTAGAGAATGGTGTGGCTTGTTTGAGCTTTTTAAAACTGATCCAAAGGTATGCTGTCATCCCAGAAAGTTTGCAGCTGAATATGTTCGGTGTGTAATGGGTTCAGGCTTCAACTAAGTTTCATTGCCACGGGAACTATTAAAAAGCAACATAATCTTTGAAGGAAAATGATTGGTAAAATCCAAAAGTAGCATCTTGAGCAGAAGGTAATTCTGTACCTGTACAGATTTGAAAATACTTTTTATTCAGGACAGTGAAATGTGTTTTAATCTCTAATGCATTCATACGTCAAACACATGGGGGCTCTCCATGCCCGACGGATTAACTCCTGAAATGTTTTCTTTCCACGTGCCACCTAACAATCCAGCAGTGTTACAGAAGGTAAGCCTAATGAAGCACATTCAGATGGAAGAGTATCATGCAATTTATAATAAACATACTGCAGTTTTATTCCAAAACAGTTTACGGTTGCAGCAAGCGAGTCTAAGGGAGATGACCGACATGTTAAGAAACACGACATCAATCATATGTCACAGTCCTACAAGGCAATCGAAGCTCAAGGAAATCTAAATCTGAGAATTCATAATGTCTCACCGATGCCAAGTATAAGCTTTTGGAGAGAATCTAAATGATAAGAATTTTTAAACCTGAGCTGTCAAAAGAAATAACGACTGGCAAATACGAGTTTTTCCTCTACAGAGAAGAAAATAAAATGTTCTCCAGGAGACAGACCCCGCAAGCATCCGCTACATTGCTAAGTTTACACTGAGACTAATTACAAGAGCGCACAAAAATAGGTGGTTTTAGCATTAGACTTACCTAAATGGTGTTCAAAAGAATCAGTCATATAAAGTACTAGGTGCTTTCACCAATTAATTTTCTATACAGTCAAAATATCATTATTTTTTCCTTAGCCCCTTGCTCCCAAATAGTATTTACAAAGAATTAGTAAGTGCTTAATTTTGCATTATTAATTAGCATTGTCTTTTTCAAGGAGTTCTATGAAATTGATGTTAATCCCTCTTGAATGGCCTAGTATTGCTTCAGCTATACATACAATTACAAAAGTTCACAAATGGGGTCACTTGTATGTTGTAAGTGCCCAAAGACATGTACTTTCACACCTTTACTGGAACACAAAATGTAAAACTTTTCAAAGTATTACATACAAAATTGTATTCTCTATCATTATGCAATAAAATCATGCCTAATGTTGTTCAGTAACTAGTGTAAGAAATAGAGCACCATCAGCAAAGTAGTAAGAGGAACATTTATTTCCATGCAATTTTGATATAAGTAAAGTAGTACTGATCTAATAAACATTATTTCAGACCTTGCTTCAAAAAGCTTTTCTCGCATAAATCCTATGAAAGCTGTCATAAAAATAACAAATCATCCCTGTATTCAGCCTCCCGAAAAGAGCCCAAAACGCACATTCCACAGGATGGTGAATTTTGCACAGCCACTGCTGCTTCAGTAGGTCATATTCAAAAACTAATTACTTCTCCAAGACTTAAAATAAAGCAAGGTTTCTGAAGATGCATCAGATCAAGGCAAAAAATATGTATCTCTGTTCTCTCAAGTATAAGGAAAGCACAAAAGAACAGTTAGGAGAAGCATTTGCTTTAAGGCTATCAACTATGTTTTTTTACAGATTGTTGCAATGTTTAATGCAAAGCATCTGCCAGCATGAAGGAGAAACAGGTCTCCGGAAAGTCTTGAAGCAAAATAATTCCTTAAGCGCTTATACGTATTCACAACCCCGCTGAAATGCTAAACTATTCACAAAAAAAAAAAAAAATTAGATTGCTAAGGCAACTAAAGTTTCAGCAAGAACAAGGATTACCAGATAAGGCTGCAACATGGACTTCTAGCAGTTCCCTAGATATTCCCTTCAAACCTAATCTGGATGTTACTCACAAATAAATTGCCATTCTCCCTTTAGTAATAATAAAAAAACCACAATTTTTTTTCTGTATTGTGAATTCAAAATTTCTTCCAATTCTCCAATCTTCTTTCACTTCGCAAAGTATTACTGCAAATTGTTTCATCAGTAAAACTGCAGCAGTTGTATTTGTCTGAAGAGCCACAGGACCAACCAACAGACACGGCAGTGCTGCCATACCAGGGCAAGAGGAAATGGAAAAACACCAAGGAAGACATCTAAAACACCTGGAAGTGCTTCCCATTCAGCTCCTTTTATGCACAGGATACCCTCGGAACAATAAACTACGGCCTGTTCCACAGAACAGGACCTCTGCATGCTGCTCACACAGCAAATAGTTAACAGAAAACATTTTCCAGTCCTAAGAATGTAGCTGGAAGTCCCCGAAGAGCCAATGGAGGCTCTGCCTGGCATCCTTCGAGGCACACACACTCAGAGGAGTCTGGCTTTGAACCTTTCACTCTGCCTTGACTTCCCGAGCAAACCACGGCGAGCACAACCCCACGTATGCACAGGCACCGATCCAAGAGAAAAACTACAGGATGATGGGCAAGTTACTAAGAGATTTCTAGGATATTTTTGGCCACGAAAGTGGGCAAAGAAACACTCCTCCCATGTAAATCTGTTAGGCGTATGGAGGTACAGGTCTGTTGAGAAACTGAGTAAATGTGTATATTTTATTCTTACTTGGTGACAAATAAGCAGCTGTATTTATTTTTACTCAGCCTATTTACATTTGCTCTCCAGATAGCAAAACAACCCAATGATACTTATGACACTAACATTAGATGCATGATATTCCTACTGAAATGCATGCACTGCTTAAAAGTATTTATAAATATAGGCTGTAAGGCAAGGCAGAGATTGTTACTCTATGATATTCCTACTAAAATGCATGCACTAGTTAAAAGATATTGATGAATATAAGCTATAAGGCAAGGCAGAGATTGTTACTTTACATACCTTAAACATACTTTCATTATTTAATGCACCAATCACACAAATGCCACAACCTTGTACCCTATCAGATAGAAGGACGAGGAGGGGATCACCTCTCGCTTGGTTATTGTGGGCCTTCTCTCCTTTAAAGTCAAGTTGGCACAGAGAATGTCACAGCTTGTGGATGCAAGAAACCACTTGCTTCTGCTCATCTGTGGCACAACAGAGTTGACTAATTAATTTTTTAAAGCAGTCGAGATGTGACACTTTATATATGGGAATGAATACAGATTAGCATTACAATAATCACAAAGCTTTTGTAGCCTCAAATTTGTCTTCTTCCAGCAAAGTTTCCTTTAATGTGCAAATGAGCAATGCCACTACGTATCTTGAAATAAACAGGCTCATTATGGTCGTGACTTGTCATATACGCAGGCATTCAGAATTATATTAACGGCATACGGTAAGTTGGCAGATAAAGACAGGCTAAAGAAAAGATACATAACCAACTGCCTGCTATCATATCCAGATGCCTCCATATCAGTGGCATCCCAAAGTGGTGTGATGAAAAATCTCCCTCCCCCCACATTCATACATCAAAAGGATCTTCACAAGTTGCGAGGGCTTTCTTGGCCGCGTTCTAACGGCAGAATAGGTTTGCCAGACTGAGCGAAAAGGGAGCAAAGGGACATGAAACTGTCTCAAAGCTCCAAAACCAGGAGTAGGTGCGTTATGAGAAGAGATTGCCCCCACGCAACAAAAAGCAAAGCCAGCGAAAGACATCACTGACCACACCTCACACAAAGCAAAAGGACCAGCATGAGCTGCGGCAAAAGGCGCTGCTCCTCAGAGCTGTTTGTAAACAAGTCGATCCCCAACAGGAGCCCCAGCGCCAGGGCAGGTCAACTACATGGCTCCATCCGTAGCCAGACACAAAATACCCCAGAAAGAGACGGTCCTTTAGAAGGATTTACGAGGACCAATGTTAAGTTTGTCATTCATCAGGGAATGCATACCGCGTATTTTATATCAACGCCTATAAATAATATTTCCAAGAATAATTAGGACACGATATTTTAAAAACGTATTCGGACCAACTATTGTGGACTTCTGGTGTTAATTTTAGCAGTTTCAATTGGATTTGGTACGGTTGGGAGTGTAAGGGGAAATCTGCAGTAATCAGGATGTGACACTCATTAACACTTTCACAGAATACCCACTGGATTTGCATAAAGTCTGCAAAGATTCATTGGTGAATCTTTAATAAGAGATTTCCCTTGGTTTTACTCCACATTCAGCTCCATTTGCCCTTACTCCCTATTCTCCCCACATCGCCACACCCAGTCAGAATTGCTGTAAACAGTTCATAACGAAACATAATTAAACGTATAGAATAACTAAAACATACCTATAGTTATTATTTTGTGAATTACACGTATTTAGAAAAAAATTGTTCTGTAAGGGAGATAAATCTTAATTGGACACAATGGCACTCAGAGTCACCTAAGAAATCTGGAGATTTCCAGAATTTATTTTTCTTTTCTTTTATGATCTGTGTATAAAAAACATCCACAGCACAGCTTACCTACAACACAGTCTGCGTGGGAAATATCATGAAAAGACTCCAGGAAGTGGGGAAACTTCTAAGGTAGCAAAATATTTCTGCTTCTGACAAACACAAAACTTGGAATTCAATTATGCCACTATTAAGGGAGACATTTCTTGCTATTGCCAATATCATACAACGTGACAAGAAATAATAAAAATGAATCTAGGTCATTTAGGTTTCATTTGAGAAGAAATACAAGCTTTTCAGAAGCTTACAATCTAATTTTATCTGAGCTATATAGTGTGTCTTGGACTACAGCGACTACATCAACACTGGCCAAGGCAGCATCTGCCACTACAGCAGATATTGCAATGGAAAAATCACAATGCAAAATATAGCGATATTTTTCTTTTTTAAAGTATAAACACCCCCAAAATTATCACGTTTTTAAATTCCCACTGAAGCTTAAGATGTCAATGATACAAGGCTTTTTGGTTAGCTCCGGTTTTAAAGTAGAAACTTTCTACAAGAATGATTGTTATGCTGAGCTCGAGATGAATGAGGATACATTTAATTTTAAGTAGATTCACTGAGATTCAGAATAAACTTTTTAAGTAGAATTTAGATCTTTTCCCTGTCATAAATACCTGCAAGTACACATAAATGACATTTAATTTCTGGAATGCTATACTCAAACCCAAACATTTGTGTATAAGGTAAGTTTTGAAATGAATTGAACAATGTATAGGTAACTGAACAGCTGTAGCAGGCAATATATTATTTCACTGGCTTCATTTTGAGCAAATTCATGGACTGAGAGTCTTAGTTCATTGCTATTGCTCAACAGATCATTATCTCTCTCTGATATTCCACTGGCACATGAAAGAATTTTCTAAAGGGAAGTATAACCCAAATAAGTATGAGAGCCAGGATGCATTACTATATTTTTACTTCTGGATAACCTTGCAGGCTCAGAGCACCTTTATATCTTGTTCATTACTGTATAGTGGGAGCATGTCAGGAAGGAAAATGCATAGATGCCTTCCATTTGTTTTCTGTATTCTTTTTAAATAATGTCGGAATTTTGAAAATTTATTTTTTTCTGCTGAACAACTGTAAATTGTACTGAGGTCACTTGAAGTGCAGAAACTCATCATTTTTGAGGTTTTCTCTCAGACAGCTTTTTATTTGTGTTGACCAACAACTTTTAGTATGCCCCAATGTTCAGATAACTTCATGGCCTTTACTTCTCTCTTTCTCTTGGGGGATACCCTCTGATCCCACCACTCAGATAACAGTAGAAGTTTTGCAGCATTTTAGTTTAAGTGCTAATTTTACTAGGAAAACAAAATGGCATTCACACTACGAACAACAAAGAAGGAAAACAGTGAAAATTCAGGAGATGAGTCAGTGCAACATATTCCACATTGACTTCAACTGAATAAAGTTAATTTGTGGATATAAAATCCTGAATGAAAACTGCATTATAATAAAGCTGCAAGTCAATTTTATAACATATTGTAATAAAATATTACTTAAAGGTTAAGTATGTCATATCTCGCTCTAGAGGAATGTTAGAAAGAAAGAACAAAGACTTAGGACATTACCTATATATATATTTTTTAATACATTTACATATGTGTGGTATTTATATTTTTATATATAAAACCACAGAAAGGTTCCCAAACTAATCAATTTGCTAGGGCTTTTTAA
Organism: Cuculus canorus; assembly: GCF_017976375.1. Classification (NCBI taxonomy): domain Eukaryota; kingdom Metazoa; phylum Chordata; class Aves; order Cuculiformes; family Cuculidae; genus Cuculus; species Cuculus canorus. The sequence goes on along the minus strand of NC_071415.1, from coordinate 4,542,663 downwards.
AGAGATGCACTGTGCCATTACTCCATTGCTTCCCGCTGCAGCCCCAGGAAGCTGGTGTCCGGCTGAAGGATGTACTACTCATTTCCTTATCGTCCCCAACAGGCCGTATCTCCAACATGCCTGGAGGAGTGTATCCCTGAAAACAAGTGGATATAAGTCTGCTTGTTTAGCATAGTCTTGAAGATCCTGGACTCTGCCGCTGCTAACAACTGATGTCGATTTTGAGTACAAAAGTAACAAATTTCTTTCCACCAATTGGAATCTTATGACGTGGCGCTACCGTCCATGTATTATTTGCAAAGTCTAACTCATCTAAAACCTCTAGCAGCAGAAACTAGATGTCTCTATTGCATTTTAAAAAGTTCTTCTCTGTAATTCTTTACTCTGCTTTTCCGTGTAAGAGCTAAGATTTTTATATTCTTGAGCTACCATCGAGGAGACGGAACAGATGGTAAAGGTATCATGTTAGGACTTCGGTAAATAAGATTCATTTGGAGGTAAATTGATTTGAGTGGCTTAAATGGTGACAAATGGGGTGAACTACTAACATTTTGAACTATGAACTTTTTAACGGACAAGCAAAGAGACTCCAGAAAGCCTTCACTGTCTTGGACAACGTAATGGAGCAAGCACCAAAGCCAAAAGATACGTCAGGTAGAAGAGGAATGGGGTAAGGTCAGGTGGTGAGAGAACCAAGCAGTAAAGAGAGCAAGTTTCACCAAAATCTATTGCTAGGCTTGAGTTAATGTTGCAGCGAGAACAAACTGGGCAGAGAGATGGAGAGAAAAGGAAAATGGTTACCATTCTGTGCGCTGCATTTCACAGTTCAAATGACTTCTCTCCCCTGAACATCTGCTGCACTGAATAAACATTGCATATATATTTATACACACACACATATTTAATAGCCCCAACAGACAAGCAAGTACAGCACATCTTGATCATGATTATTTGAAAACGACAAAAGCGACAGAGATCTATTTGAACTACAACGCCAAAAGCAATGGCCAGTAGTATTTTCGACAGAAGTTGTTTAGCTCAGTTGTGTAAGAGCAGGTTGGAAGGCTCTGACTATCAATGCTTTGACAATAAGGTGGCACCATCTTTTAATAAGATGGGAAGAGTAAGACTTAATTTACAAAAGATAAGGCAATTTCCTGCATTCCTGTGAGTCATCACACATCATTAAGTCTTTTTTGTATTATGCTGAGAACTGTGGGTTTTGGATGATTTCACTAATTAAACTTGAAGTCAGAGCAGAATGATTTTTGGAACACTATGCCACTTAAAGACTCATCTCTTTTTATTAACATACACATCTAGGGAAGAGACTTGACCATCACATCAACTCTGCTCTGGTAGTTTTATTATCGCCATTCTAACACTCGCACAGTTAGTGACTTTAGCTGCTCTTCACGACCCAAATGTCTTCCTCATACAAGTGTCAGACCCGCAACGTAGATTTCTCAACATATCCTTTTCAAGATTTCTTTATATGGCTGCTTCTTCTGCATCCCTAGAGACTTACTGATATTTCAAGAGAACAGTATCTTCCATATTTGCGTTTGTTTACATTTCTTATATCTACACATCAGCCAAAGCAAATTAACTGTGTGAGCACTGCTTTCTAACCTATAAAGCTACGTAGTATTTATTGAAATCATATGATTAATACTGTTAATATGAAAACATGAAACAACACTGGTAAAATTACAACTCATCATTATCTTGAAATCTGGCATAAAAACTGAAATTAAATTAAATCTTATCTAAATGCAAAATCGAGAAGAAAAACAACATCAAAGGCAAAATTAGATTCTCTGTCCTATTTCTTATTATATTTTTTTTTCGTATTTACAGAATGGAATGTCAGAAAAAAAAGGTATATGAACAGTCACAACTGAATCACCTGGAAAAATAAGAGGCTGGCATGTGTGTGAAGGGAGACTTCTTTCATCAAAGACTTGAGAAGATGAAAGCTTTCTACATATATTCCAAATCTATAATCTAAGGGCTCTAAGAATACAGTAAGACTTAATTCTCTTGATGAATCTTATATCTTATACTGATCTAGATCAATACATTTCACAAAAGGGAATAATTTTTACCGTATCCGAAAAGACATGAAATCATTTGCAAGGGCAGAACTCAATAACAGCTGAGCTTCTAGCCATCAACCCCTGGGCAAAGACAAACAGAAATATAGACGGCTTTTTGCAGCATCAATTGAAAGTATTATTCAGGAATCACAGGAAAACATCCATTGAAACAAGAGGACCAGTTTTCACAGCTTTTCAGTAGATAACTTGACAACAGAAGGTGGGACACCAGCTACAATAGAGAACGAAACAAATTCCTTCATCCTGCAAAATGAGATAGGATGTTGTTTTGTCGGTATCTGCTGCTCCACTCATTTGGTCATTAGCAAAACACATTCACCATTCTGGCAACTTTATGCACAGATCTTCTTGACCCACAACAAAGAAGGTAAGCTACAAGGTAGCAATACCAGAACGCTGGAATTGAAGGTTTCCCAGGAAAGAAATTTTCACTCATGCCAATTCTAGTACACAAATCTTCAAATAAGCAGCGCAATAAATTTAACGCAGGTACAATTTACTCAAAGAAGCAAAAATAACATGTGTTCAGTCCGTAATGACCGTCAGGCCAAAAAAAAGGACAGAGCAATTAGAATTACGGTGTAACTGAGAATGCAAATCGCCAGTGAACTATCTGGGAAGTCTGCATGGTACCACCAGTGACAGTTGCTGAGCTGGCAAGAGTCAGAAAATAATTGCTTAAAGACTGAAGAACACCGACCAGAGTACAAAGATTTGAATAGACTAAAGGAAATACGAAAGGAGAAACAAGGGCCAAATAAAGGCTCACTCCCTAATCGTAAAGCCAGTAATAGTACAAAAAGTACAACCACAATGGTCAGACTCACCAGAAAACGCTGTTTGCTGTAATTCGAGGAGAGTGAAAAAGTGATAATCATCACGGTTGAGTTTTCACTCACAGGATAGAAAAAATTAGGGAAGTAATTATTGTGCCAATCTCTACAGCTCATCAGAAATACTCACACCACAGGATAGCGGAAAGTCAAGAACAGAGCCAAGATTATCCATTCCAATAAGAGAATCCCATTCAGTGACTGGCAGAAGTAGAAATACTATCACAATAAACGGGCTTTGGAAAATAAACTGATTACATCGTGCATATTTAAAGATGCAAGGCATGTAATTTCACATTTCACTCACATTTTGAGAACCTTACATTGCACTTAGCATGACTTTCTTCAGATGATAGAAGCAAATACAGTAATTCCAAAGTGTTTTACTGAATTCATCACGGGTTTTTATTGAAAAGAAAAGTAATGAAAGTAAACTTTTGGGTTACATCGGTCAAGATGAGGCAAGTGTATTTTAAAATTTGCTTTTTAACACCTTGGAGAAAAAGAGACTGCCTTACAAGCAAGGAAAAGGGCGGCATCTAATAGCAGACATCTCCGGTGATCTAAGATAGGCTGGGGACAGAATGCCTCTTCCTGCCTGTGCTACTGAAAATTAAGAGTCTTCAAATAAAAGCTGCTGTAGAATGTGGACACCCTCTAAGTAGGCAAAAATGAAATACGTGTACCAAAACCTGTGAGCTGTTCCAGACAGAGTCCTACAGTTCAGCTGAGCCCTCCTACTGGTGAAGGTCTGACTTTTATTACAGCAGGTTTTTCGGTTAAGTGAAATATAAATTTATAACTGTTGATGACACTAATTTCTTAGACACTTATAACTAAATTATCCACTAGAGAGCATAGCAACATTTTCAAACACATTCTGCTTACGCCTGCAAGTGCTAAACGAGGTCTTTGCAGCATTCAATGCCACTCTTCTAGATGATATACGAAACAATCTGTCGTGCAAAACAGAGATAAGAAATGTATTTAACACAATGCTTTAAGGGAAAAAGGTCAACAGACCATGAACCGTTAGTGAACAAATTCCAACAGGTTACAGCCTGGTATGCAGTTCTCAGACATTCATGATGAAAGAACTTTTGTATTATATACCTTTCTCTGTGTGTATTATAAAGCAGAATATGATAAAATGGGAAAAGATATTCTTAATTCAACAGGAGAGAACTGTAGAAGCACTGCTGAGCAGTATGCTGGGCAACAGCTGTTTTTCTGCCTGTTCTGCAATACATCCTGGTGATGTCATGACATTTTTACATTGACATTAAAGGAAACCTTTTATCATTTATTATTTCCCATTCTAATGGATATCCTGGAGAATTCATATTTGATTTAAAAATATAAATAAAATAAAGTTTTAATTTGCTTTATTTTTCAGTTGCTCGGAACAAAAGGAGTATGAAGTACTCTAGAACCTCTCCTTTAAAATACTTCTCTGAAACTGTGGCATTCCACAAGCCCCCATCAATACATTGATAAAGGTGTTGGCACCATCCACAAATCTGAAATGCACATCTCAGTGCCTCAGGCAGACAAAAAAAACGACCTCAGACCTTCACTAAATATGTTTTTCTTCCTTTTCTCATAAACCATTAGAGTTAATCATAGCAGTAAAAGGACTGATATCACAGGGCATCTTGTATTATCAGAAAAACACAGAGCTCTCGGCATGCCTAGTCAAAGCCACGCTATGCCTAATTCAGAAGCGGCTGACTTCACGTGCTGAAGGAAGGAGTCAGTGACATTCTTTAACTTTGAAATAAGCCACACGTAAGAAAAGTCATGTTCTATACGTTACCAGTTAAGGTTTTATAAACTGGAGGAGAGGGATTTTATTTTTTTCTCATTTCTCTTAAAATCACGATGAAAATAAATTGAATTAGAAAGCTGACACCTACTTCAGAATGAAAAAAAAAAAAAAAAAAAGTGGTAGGGAAACACTTACTATCCCTGAGAATTGTAAGCAGCACAGTCAGTTGTGAGGAAGGCAAATCACTTGACAATCATAACTGCAAACAAAGAGGAATGGCTAGCAAAGTGGAGAAATTCCAAGTTCAGCAAAAAAAGAGGAATCCAAAGCACGACAAAGTTGCTCCATGAGTATAGAAGCTAACGTACATTTCCACATCTCAAATCAACAGGGATTAAAATACCACATCATACAGACTACTAAAGGGATAAATGCAATATAAGTGCTCAGTGCCATTTTTATGGGGTTTATTTCTTAACATTAGGCATTATAATTTAAAACATCTGAATTTAGGCAGTTTTAATGACAATATTAACATAACATTCGTGCCCCTAATTACTATACTGAATGGAATCCTTAAATTAAGAAGGGTTTTTATTATGTAGGTGGCATAATGTTTCAGAGTTAAGCCAGTGTGGTAGAAGTGATCACTGTGCTCATTTATTCATGAACTCACATCCCCTACAATGTAGTTTTCTGAAATCTTCTCAGTTTTAAATGACCATCACTGCAGTTTTCATTGTAGGTATCAGTATATGTATCTACAGTTGTAAAAAAGTCCAGAGAAGTAGAAGAAAGAAATACGAACTATGAGGTTTTATCAGTACAATCTACCATTACTATGAATAACTCGTGATACAAGTAGGTTAACCAATTTACCAAATCCTACTCTGCACTGAGAAATATCTTTTAATATCGATAGATATGATTCCTTTTTCTGCCTTTTAAAATACGCAAATGGAAACTCCTAAGTCCCGGAGGGAGGATGTAGGGGTGCTATGTAGAACAGCTCACAGTGGAGAAAACAGCAGCAACAGCCACATCCTACTTTGAGAGCAGGTTTGGGATGCAGGCGGGATTGATGTCTGCTTCATAAAAATAATGTCGAGCCTTCTGCTGATTCCTGATCACTAAGTAGAGTTATTTGCAGTATAAACTGTCCAAGTCTAAGAGGCAAAGCTTCTTTGAAAAGGGGGAATATTTACCAGTTGGAGATCGAGTGCTGACCTGTAGCTATTAGAGCTGCAGCTCGTTCACCTGTATGGTTTTCCTAAGTGTTTTGGCTCTGCAAGAACTGATGAGCAGAGTTTAACATCCTGCTGGGAAAAGAATAGGTTCTATATCCACGTGCAGACTGCTTTAACTCATCTAGGGAAGAAAGCCCTCTGTAGGTGAAAGGCTCACGGGAAATATATACTTTTAATAAAGTATTCTGGGGCAAAACCAATGACACTGACTTTCCATCTCAGTTAAAAAAAGGCTCACACTGGAAATATTTCTTCTTGTAGGAAGAAAGCTGAAGCCGATGAGCCTAAGCTGATGTGTACAGTAAACTTACTGGACACTTCTACATATTTTTATATATTAAAAAATATATATTCACAGTGTGGGGAAAAAATTACATAACACGTTGTTGCGGAGTGATCTCCTTTCCCCAAAAAAGAAAGCCATTAAAAATATACATATTCAGTTAGAGTTATTGTCTTTACTTCTGTCTCATAAACACAGATAAGCATAAAATATTCTTCTGCCCAGTGGTGAACATTTTAATTAATATTTTTTTAAAGAACAGATTAATGACTCAATGCCATCAGGAAATGAGTCACATGAAGTGTCAGCTGTCTTTGCGTTTTGCTTTTTTCCAAAATAGCGTATAATCTTTGATTGTTCTTGAAACAAGACAAAATTCAATGTCCTCATCGCTGATAACAACAAAGTTCTGCATTTTTAATGGAGTAGATTTTACCTACTTTTTTCTTCCTAGGAGTCTCACTAAGATCGAAATGGCCATGAACATTAAGATAGTTCACTACAAGCTGAAGTTCAGTTGTAGCAAGCAGACAGCGCAATTATTTGTTAAGAAACCACATATTATTTGGTTGGAAAAGAAGAAACAAAAGTGGATTTACCCTTTTAAAAGATTCTTTGATTTTGTTTAAGTTACTGAGTTTAAATTTGCCAGAAGTCACTCAAAAGCCTATATTTTTTAGGCAGCCTTAACACAACAAAAATTAATGTAGATCTGTGCCGAAGTAGGGATTTTACTGTTCAGCAAAACTCTGGATCATAATATGGACTCGTTAGCAATATCAAGAACAAGATCTCACACAAGAGAAGAAACATCATTTCTGCAAACTATCATAAGAAAATACTACCTGAGTGGCAGACCCAGTCCCGTGTCTTTGGGCGCTGCTGTACATTTGAGGCGAGCAGCGCTGAAAGAATGGGTCCCCGTTCAGGTCTGCGCAGAAGGAACCAACCGAGAGCCACAAACCAAGGCCTATGGGGCACGGCGAAGCTCCAGGTCACTCGACAGAACTTGATGTTGGTTGGATTCAGTACTGAAGCCGAAAACACTGCAGAGGTTTAGTTATAATAAAACATTTCAAAATACACAGCTCTGAAGCAAGACTTTTTATTTATGATTTAACAAGGATGTCTAGTAAGGCTCAGCAGCAGAGTGGAAGCCTATTTCTGATGCGCAATCCGAGCAGTTGACAGCTAACTGCTCTACAGAAGGCTCGTGGCTCCGTGCCACACGGCTGCTCTGCAAAGGAGAGAGCGCCGCGCCTCTCAAACACAATAAAGCACATCAGTGTGCTATCAATAGGGTGTAAAATGACTCCAGTTCTGAAATTCTGTGCTGAGAATCCCCAAAGCTATAATTTATCCAACAAAAACTTTTGAATCTTGAGAAAGCAAAAAAGCTATCTTAAGATATTCACATTTTTTAATAAGAAAGCTCAGCTCATCAATACACAAGAATTTTGTAAAGAATTCATTTTAAGGAGTCCTTTTGCAAGCTCCACGTTATCCATCTTGGTTTTCTTGAACGAAAACAGGAATCTCATTTCTCAAAAAAATCTCGAGATATTTTTTATCTTAAGCTTTCCACAAATACTACTTCTGTGTAAATTGAGAAAGCGTACATACAACACCGTTTAGCGACATTAAATGAGTTATTTTTACCTTGATAACACTAAAGTAAACTAACTATACACAACACTCCAGGCTCTTTTTTTTCCCTTGTCTAGTCACCCAATAAAGTAGCTCTTTGCATATGTTTCATTTAAAGCTGGGAACAAAATTTAGGCAACACTACATCTACTTACATTACACAGTTTAAAAATTTGTAAAGAAGAACTTGACAAGAATTGAACTGAATGTGCTTTAACATCATAACAGCAATTTTCAAAGCAACAAAAATCTAGTGTAAAACAGGTAGGATAACGCAGCCAGCTCATGCAAGCAGCCATACAGTCCAAGACGTAGTCTATTTATTATAGCAGCACAACACTATTTTGTAAAACAGACTTGAGAATCACAGAATCACAAGGTTGGAAAGGACCCATTGGACCATCGAGTCCAACCATTCCTAACACTCCCTAAACCATGTCCCTACATGCTACACTAGACTACAGTTACCTGACTACTGCTGTTTAAATTCTGGCCCAACGCAGTGTTTCAGCAAGAAGTACGAAAATCTAACCTTGCCACAAATTGTTGCCTTCCTTCCAACTGCTGGAAGGTGAGAAAGGAAGGAGGGAGAAAAAAAGGGGGGGGGGGGGGGGGGGGAAGACATATTTTGTGGCTAAAAGCACTTAATCCCAATTCAGCTCTGGTACCATCACTCTTCCAAAAGAGCAACGTAAGGGGAAGTTATTTCATAGCCAGGTCGCACTAGGTGACTGAATATATGGATACCATTAACTGAAAACATCGCTACGGAGTCCATTAATTTATACTGGCAATACGATGGTTGGCAGAGGTGATGCCGGTATTTCTCAAGCAAACGGGCCACGAGCGGAGAAGCACACTGAGGAGTATTAGTTTCTTAGGATTATTATGAGAAGCTAATACAAACGCTGACAATGTTTATGGGCTCGTTAGTGGCGTATACAAACTGACCTGAAGCGTGCTTAGGGGCAGGAAAATATCCATACTGATGTTTTGGGCTGAAATTCAATTATCAAGTGCCACAAATAGGAAAGAGAACCCGTGGTACGTTGAGTCTATCACCTGAAGCTGTCGTCATCCTCTATTACATTTTTCTTGGCTGTGGTCCAGAAAGGGCAGCACAGAGGAGGGAAGGACACGGCACAGCTGCCTACTCAGCAGTTGCCACAGTGGCCCTACGGAGCCAAACGCAACGCCACAGGCGCGGGTCGGCCCACGGCTCAGTGAGCTGCGAGGGAATGCAGCTGATCTGCAGGCCATGGTGACAGGGCTGACAAATGGCATCTGTGCTCCTGGCAGCGACAGAACCGGTCCCAAACCTTTGGGAAGCTTTGTGCTTTTGCACACCTCTTTCTTTCTCTCGCTTGTTCTAAAAAAAATCCACGGGAACGCTGTAAAACCTTCTACCTATGTCACTTCACTCTTATGACATCACTTTTTTCTTTTGTCCTTTTTTTCCTTAATATCGCATTGCAAGCTTCTTAAAAGGTTCATCAATCAATTCATACTGCTAATGACTGCCAAGCAAAAATTCTAGAGACAGTAACAGAACATGGGATATTTTCTTTGCTTGCTCAACAATACTGCTTGGGAATGTCCCATGTTTAAGACCATTGGATCAAGTGGGTAAAGACACATAAGTAGTTTATATCACAAAGTTATTGAGTGTTGACAGACAACAGAAAAATAAATAATTATGTGTGTTTTGCAGAAAGGAGAAACTTCTTCACACTCCTTTGAAAGGGCGCAATTCTTACTTGGGTACAACAAAAGACATACCAGCTCGTCAGCCTTAGTAAAAGTAGAAAAACTGTACCCTGGCCATGAAAATACATATTTAAGGGTTTAATTTATTTTCTTTGTTCAGCGTTATTACTTTTCGGTGCTTTTGTGCAGCATATCAAGTCTCTACAAACCCCAGTATCGCTATGGCTCATCTGGTGTTCATTCCGTCTTTTGCATGAAGTCATGAAACGCAATCATGAAGTGAAAAGAAACTGAAAAGCCAAAACCATGATGTAGAGCTGGTGTCAGGCGCCAGCGGAGCGGCTGCAGTTATCCTGTGCAAAGCTGAAGCACTTCAGAAATCTAGAAGGTTCAGAGCAGCCCATTACCAGCTCATGATCCATTTATAGAGACATCATGAAGTTAAGAGGTCCCAAGTTTGACCTGCCTTTCCCCGTCACCTTGGTTTTTATCTTAAATAATGTTGTTGATGTTATTCAAACATGCACACATTGGGGTTTTGCCCCTCTCAAAACAAGCAATCACCTGTGCTGGTTTTTAAAATGTCAATATATCAGAAATCATTACAGAAACGAATAAAAAAAAAAATGCAACTCATGTATATAACAGAGAAATAAACTGTAGAAAGAAACAGGTTTCACTATTTAATGGCATGAATAATGAATGTAAAATTATGTTTAAATTATGTTGAAGGTCATAGAAAAAGCTCAAAGAAAGACAGTTAAACAGACATAAAAAGAAAGATTTAAATAGGTGATCTTTTAGTATTCTAGCAAAAACAGTCTGTCTTTCACTCTTTATTTAAATTAAAATACCACTCGGTAACTGACCTTTTTAACATGGCCTGAGGGAGCAGGGTATGATCTTGTTAGAAAAGAAGTGATATTAAAAGAGCAATACTATTAAAAAGCAGAAGAAGATGGAACCCACAGATTAAAATATGTTTACTTAGGGAGGTTAACTTCTACCAAAAGGCTGTTCTTACTGCTAAAAGCAACAAAAGTAGTGCTGTTAGCTTTTTGTAACTAGTTTATGGACTGTGTTAATAAACTCTGTTCCCGGAGTCCTTCAAAACCAACAAACAAAACAGAAAAGCCAAATCACAAGTTTTCTGAGATTTCAGCGGAAGTGTAGATGCTCATTTCGGCATCTTACCCAGAGGCCAGGTACAACAGACATGGGCATCCTTGTCTTTTCCAGAACATTGCCTTAGATTTTGCTCCAGCTTAACACCCCAACTTCTATATACCTCTCACGAGGAGTCAAAGATCCTGGCAGAAAAAGAGGAGGGCAAGACTTTGGCATTCTGAAAAGTTCAGATGAAGATCTCTGAGACTGTAAGATGGGGTTCCATCACTGTAAAGACCTCAGCATTGTTAGGAAGGGACACAGATGTGGCCCTTTAACACCCTTCACCTGACCTTGGATCTCTGGCATTAGAACATTTGAAGTCACTCTCCAAAATCCTACTTCCTTTAATTTAAACTAGAATATATGTCTCGAGACAGAAAGACATGGAAATGACTCTTGGCTAAGCCCCCAAAAATTAAACAGTTACATCTAATTACTGATTCATTCTCTTCAAGAGCCTTCAACAAAGGGGGAGGGGGGGTGCTTTCCCTACACAAACCAGAGCACTATGAGCACGGGGTGCTCCACCTCCCTTCAGCATTTTGCCACTGACAAGGAGAAGAGCTGAGCTGGTCCCACACTCGCCATCCCCGTCACCACCACCGCAGATGCAATCGACTGTCACGTAATTAAAATTCTGTCATTTGAAAGTCATACACTTCACTGCTCGAAAATTAAGAAATGTGGTCTTCCGACACTAAATTTCCATGTGGATTTTAATCAATTAAAGCATCACTATTATGATTTATAGGAAATTCATATACCTGGCAAAACCTGGGGACGGTTGTGTCCTTGGCTTTACTGAACTTGTCTGCTGTATCAACTAGTATATTCCTAATTAAGCATAAACCACTAGAAGAATAAACTGCATTCAGTGAAGCAAATAAAACCTACCTTCCTACAAAACACCCCAGATGAAAATCTTCCATTCACACCATTTTAACGTTAAAATACTAAGCATGGAAAGATGTAAAGGCTAAGTCAAAACTAATGCTTTATTAACTCCTTTGGCCCCAATATAATATATATTGGGCCCATAATATATATATATAAAATATATTAAAATATATATTTTTATATAATATATAACATATTATATAATATTATATATTATTTTATTATAGATAATATATAATATGTAATTATATGTTATATTATATATATAAAAATATATATTATTATATATAATATAATAATATAACATATATAGTGTCACCAAGTACGCGGGTAAACATGTTTCGAGCAGGAGATATCTTGTTTGAAGTATACTAATGACATCAAATTTTCTCAATGTGCTTCATGACGAAGACTATTATATTAAAAAGTAAGAAAACAAAAAAGGAAGTCTGCCAGTTCTTCTGCTGCAGAGATTGACGTTAGCACCACTGAAAGCAGGCGTAGCCTTCTAAAATGACATTTGTTCATCTATTTCAGCTTCCTGATGAAGAAAAGAAGCCAAAAGTTACCACCCGAGATAGGAAGTGCATATTGTTTACTTGGTATACAGCAGATGTCCTATAAATAATTTTGCTACTTTAATTTGTGGCTGGAAAGGATTAAACCAAAACTATTTCTTCTCAGTTGCGAACTCTAAAATTAAGTCAGTACTGAGGGCTGGATGGACTTCTAAAAACAAGCATTTCTAGGAAATTTATATACATTGTCTCATTTAACTCACTAGATATTCCCCCATTGTTATTTAAATTCATCTGGTGATGATGAGAAACACACAATATAAGCTATACTGGTATCTTCGAAGGAAAAATCCTTAAGACCAATCAGTCTATTTTAAAAAACAAAGCAACAAACCCCATCTACTTCTCCTTTAAGTATATCAAGATGATTTCAACCGTTCTAACCGTGCTTTACTGCAGGTATTCCTGAGTTTCTCGGTAAACAGAATGGAGCTGAATATTTTTCTGAAAGAATTTCTTTGAGAATCACCATAACTGAAAACCCTCTGTCCCACAGCCCTGAAATGACTCTACATGCAGAAGTAACTAAAACAAGAGAAAATCTTCACAAAATGAGAGAATCAAGTTGTGTTTCTGAAGACTAAATAAATACAGCATTATTTTATTTAAACGAGAAACTGTTTGCCTAAGCTTATGTTTGATCAATTTATTTTAAGATTATCATGGAATCTTCACCAAAATTACTTCTCCTTCAGCATTTTTATATGAATGTCATAATCAAACCCATGGTGAGGTGGGGCTTTCTTGATTTTGAATTCAAGTTACACGCTGCTGGACTACTAAAAATGCTAGTTCTATTCAATTTCATCTGTAGGTAAAATGAACTTCTTGAATTTTAAATTAAAATAAAGGTATCATGCCTTTATGGTAAAGCATGTAAAAGCCTTCAATTATAAGAAAACCAAAGCTATTCCTCAACTGTGTAAATAGCAATTTCCTCTGAGTACATTGGAGATGCTCCCAGAGATATTAAAAACCAAATGTTACACAAATTAATTCCAAAGAAGGAGGCACAGGGGTGGGGAATAAAAGACTAGAGGTGAGTAGAAGCCACCTACCAATTTGCAGGTATCCAAGAAGACATTATAACAACAGCATAAATAAGGATAACAAAATGTTAACAATAAAGCACTGTCAGTAATAATACATTTAGATAAATGGCAAACGTACTTGCATGAACTTTTTCATTACTACTTCAATCACAGTCATACTTTAACTTTGGGGAGCTAATTTCATTTCTAAATTCTGCTGCTGCACATTAATTATGAGTAGCATTCCTAACAATTTGCTGTACAACGGCTAAGCAAGGGTGACTGATTGTCTGACATTAGGTCTAGTAAGAGGAGAGTTGCAAACCACTTTAAAGTCAAATAACTGCAACAATAACGGGCATAAGCACTAGTTATGTTCCTCCGACTTCTTTGACTGCCTGCTAATTCATTCCTTCTTTCCTTTGCTCCCTCATCTAACTTATAAATATCAATGCCAAACAGTATCCACCTTCCTTACAGAGAATGTCCAGAGTCTTTATTATAAGAATTATCTGATTTAAAACTACAGTTAATTCCCTGAGCATAATATTTGCAGTTGGTCTATTATTTCGAGACCAGCAACAAATTTTGACTTAAAGGAATTAAAATCAACCCTTTAAATATAGCGCTTCAATTTAAGGAAAAGAGAAAAGCCCAGCACCAGTCTGGTTTATAGTAGTTTCACAGTGTGGCACCATTAAAGAGTGAAGAAGGTTCGAAAGACTTGTCTAGAGATGCTCTAAGCGTGGCGCGTGTTAGCGTTCAATCACACGGTGCCCTGACCAAATAACAGCAAGAGAGCCAGCAACGGCCTCCCGGATCCGCCGGCAGGAAGCTAACTGCCTGTCACATTGACTTGTTTCAAGCCTGTTGGAGAGCCGACACGATCAGTGTTTCATACGTATAGTAGAATAACATGCAGTATTGATTCTAGAGTGCTTATCAACTAGACCTGTTCAAAACACTCTTCCTACAAAGTTCAGCACTATTTCTTATGCAGAACTGGTGCTTTATGTATTTGTGTAGAGCGCAACTTGTTCTCTCACAGTGCTTTTAATTCTTTCCTGAAGACGGGAGCAGTAATTTCACGAAACCTAAAGAACAGTGAAAAAAGATGCAACCAGTATTTATTATGAACTGCGTTCTATGCTAATTTGAAAGATACTGGCGATGACAGAATGACTTCAGCAGACAATGTCGCTTCCATTCTGGCTTCAATCATCAGCCTGAAATCCCACACTAAAAAAAACCAAACCTTTATTTCAAAGTGGCCAATTATTTCTCTGTGATGTAATTAATTGTGATAACAATGCATTTCTTTAATATTTGGTATTCCATTGAGAGTGCAGGAGGTATATTCTACTGCCTTGCTAAAAGTAGCCTCACGTACCCAAACTAAAGGCTTGTACTTGAAGTCTTCTTGCAGCTTTTGCAAGATTCACCTGGCAGATTCTACCATACAAGTTCATCAGGAGCTGTAAATCAGACAAAACAACAGCATTCTGCAAATCTTGAAAAGTACATGAGAAACAATGTTTCAATAGCTTTTCACATTTAAGTATTAATATTTTATTGCAAGATAACCATCATTGACCATCTCCTCAACACTGAGAAAGATCAACCCACATCTCTACAACTGTATACAAGAATCCACCTAATTGATTATATTGTTTCAGGGCTTTGCTTGTGTGATAACTTAAGATTAAGATTTTAATTCACCCCCGTATTTTTTTTTTCCCTAGCATCAGTTTAGTAAAATCAACATCTTGGAGAGATGAGTTATGGCACTGAATTCAGCTTTATGGTTATAATAGTATCAACACTGAAGTGAAAGTATCTGCTTTATTTCTTAGGGTTTTTTTCTCTTAAACAATGTATCTTTTAGACAGACTTCCTAGTATTTAGCTCTTTCTCTATTAAGCAAAACTCTACTTCTACCAAGTGGGTTTCCACTGAATCTAGTTGATAGCGGCAGAATTGTAGTAATAATACTAACAACTACCCAGCTTTCCTAGCAAGGCATAAATCCAGTGATGCTTTGTGAAAGCTTTAAAGGAGGAAGAAATACACCTTTCTCTACTCCTTCAGTCCTCTCGCCTCCTTATTTTCAGCTAAGGATACCGACACTGCAGAAGCCCTTTCCACGCAGGAACTGATGTGACTAATGTCTCAACATGCACATATTGCTCTAACCTAAATAAATGTCAATCCATCCTTCTTCAGTCACACCTGGTGTGACATCTAAGTGACACTGTGTAGTACACAAACTGTTTTCAGTCCTGAAACTTGTTAGGCTTAACTTTCAACGCTGCAGACACGAGGAGCGCACCGGCTCCCTCCCATTCTGGCTGGCATGCTGACCATTCTAAGTGATGTGATCTGGGAATTGCATCAAATAGCGACTGGTTTTGTTTATGCACACATGCCTTCAAGCAACTAAATTTGAACAATATCCTGGCATAGGCTCATGCACCAAAAATCAGCTTCAAACCTTAGCATTTAATACGCGCTACCGCCTTTCTTACAGCCAGTGTTGAACAATCTATTTGTCTATACTTCCCCACTCTGAAATAAAATACTGACAAGTCTTTAAAGACATCTACAAGACCAAATATATACTAAATAACTTAAAACAGGCCTGAAACACTGTATTATATGCAAGATCCCTTTCCACACCATCAATTTAAACGGCATTTCAGTTTTGCCTCTGCTTCCTCTGCAGCCTAAGATCAGCACAACCTCTTCGCACACTGCTTAGTAATAATGTGCTTCCCTTTCCCCCCAGATCAGCACAGGTGCCTACGGCACCATAAGGGGATAAACTTTGGATAAAAATAGTTCTGTCTTCACCTTAGGATATCACTTTTTTCTGTATTTCATCTGGGCTAGAACTCTGGTTCGGCTTTAGCTTCTGTGATCCCGCTTCCCCCACTTCCATCCCCTGTACAGACACATCATGAAAAAAATCCCTAATGAGAATTTACTAAAAGGTAAGCTGAGACGTTGGGTAATTCAAAAGGCAAAACGTGGCAAGGAGGGTCAAGAAGGCCAATATACTAAATCTGGCGTCCTGGAGAGGTTCGTATGAAGCGCATATGATCTGAAATTCCTCAGGGACAATAGGAGATGCAGGATGTGTGACCGGTGCTATATGCCCCCGCAGCTCCAGGACTCTGATCGGAACCGGTAGATCAGTATTCATGGGATTTGATAACTTTCAGAACATGTGAACTTCTGACACCCAGACAGGTGAAGACAACAAGCGGAAACTAAGGCCATAACACTGAGGAACACAAAAAAGGGCTAGTGCAAACAAAGAGGAACGTTCTCAGGGCTGGCTAACCCCGATAATAACTTCCTATAGGAAATCTGGTCTGTGCACATATCACATTGAACATGTACCTTGACAAAGATTTAAATGAATTCCCAGTGTTAAATTTACTAGAAAAAAAAATGCTTGACTACTACTATGAGCCTTGCTTTGCACTTAAGGTGAAAAAAAGGTTTATTAGACTTCGGGCTGAAAACCATTAGTGTGGTATTTCTGATTACACAACTATTTAATTTTTAAGATATGAACATTGAAACGTGTGTCAGGGAAAATACATAAGCACTTTAAAAATAAAGCATCGCACATCTACACTTGCGACATTTGTCAGGACATGAATAAGGCAGAAACAGACTATGCCGTGTTTTATAAAAAAAAAAAGATTATTCCATTTCTACACAGTTATACACTGAGAGGAAAAAGAGAGAAAAAGCTTAATCTAGCAAAAAGTACGATGACAACTGGACTCAAATCTTTTTTTCTTTCCAAGTAAGGTAATGCCCAGCATTTTCAAATCTTAAATTGTGCTCCATAAAAAGTCATTTCAGCATAAAAGGTGGTTAACCTTGAACAGTTTGATTAATGATCCAGCACACTTCCACCTTAGCATCAGCGAATAAACAAATCTTAACCAGAGCAAAGAAAAACCAATCGGGAAAGATGAACTGCAATGAAAGAGTTCCCACCGTAATTTCAGGGTGCAGGTAAAGCAGCAATGAACTTACTGAATACAGTGTGTATGAAATAATCTCTCCAGAGTCTCACTGCAATCGAATAGCTTTCCATTCAAATGCTAAGGTTTTCCTCCTTTACAGATTACTTGTTCTTTGACAAACAGCTAAGAATCTGACTATTTGATACACTTGATGTGCCACTGCTATTTTTTAAATAGCTTCAATACTGCTCAGGTCTTATAGAAGACTTTGTAACCCATCCAAATTTAGCAAATATATAGAGATGATGAAAATGAAAACGTAGCACAGTGCCCTTCAGATCCTCTATCATTTGGACTCTAAAGTATGTAATTAATGACAAGGGCATCTAGGGAACATAAAATGCAGAATGTGCAGAACCTAAGGCGTGTTCTGTTCTTTAACTGCTACTACAATAAAATATCTGAATTTTCATATTTATCCTCACCAGAATAATATGAAAACTATTTTAAACAATAAGCAAAATGAAAGCAACCACCTACATTAACTTAATACTAGAATTAAGTAAATATAACTACCTGAAAGGAGGTTGTGGAGAGGAGGGAGCTGGCCTCTTCTCCCAAGTGACAGGGGACAGGACTAGAGGGAATGGCCTGAAGCTCCGTCAGGGGAGGTTCAGGTTGGATATCAGAAAAAAATTCTTCACAGTAAGAGTCATTGGGTACTGGAACAGGCTGCCCAGGGAGGTGGTCGAGTCGCCTTCCCTGGAGGTGTTTAAGGAACGGGTGGATGAAGTACTTAGGGACATGGTTTAGGGAGTGTTAGGAACGGTTGGACTCGATGATCCAATGGGTCCTTTCCAACCTTGTGTGATTCTGTGATTCTGATTCTGTGATAAGCTTGCTATTACAATGAGGCATAGAGTCCCCTTCCTATATGCATACAGTTTTTCTTTAAAATGGACGCATGTTTAGACATTCTAAAATCTTGATCTCTCAGAAGTCAAGATCAGGATTAACACTCCTTTCATTCCTGGCACCGTGTTCTGCTATAACCCTTATGAATGACCAGCCAGTAAGAGCTGGAAAACTTCCTACCACTCACACGGGAAAAGAACGTTCATTGCGCTTCACAGAGCGGAATCGGAGACAAGCATGACTGTGGCAGTAGAGGTGGCTGCAACGCTACCACTGAGCTGTACCAAACCACGAGCCAAAGGTACCAGCGGGCTGATGATGTTGTGACTAATCTGTTCATCACTACACAGTGCCATATCAATCATATCAAGACAGACAGGAAAACAATCCTGGCCAACGTGACCTCATCTGCTGCAGCTGGAGCTCAGTCTCCAGGAGCAGCTGTAGCTCTGCTCACCAGCTGTGGTCCTGGCAGAGGCGCCGTGGCTGCTGGCCACAGCAACCCCAAAGAGGGCTACTAATGAGGGCCAGCAGCGCCTGCAAGGGAGTTGGGAAAAAATGAAACACAAGTGACATACTCAGCAGCAACTAAAGAGCAGTTGGCAGTTGATTCAACATAGCACTGGCAGAACGTCCTGCTACCCAGTCAAGTCCTTTTTACCAAGCCTACCTGTGAAGAAGAGAAAAACACTGGCTGGAAGAAAGCCTTCCTTTCCTAAAGAGAGAGTTAGACACTTTGTCAGGATTGCTATCCTGATAATTCAGAGGACAGAAAGAAATAAAGGTCCTTACGGAGTATTTGGTGCACAAAGTACAGTTTAAAAGTCAATCCGTACCACACGTATTTAAATAAGTTGGACTATTCAGGAAACAATCATGGTCCTCAGATGATATCAGAGAGAACGCTTCTCGACACTACGAAATGGGGTGAGCGATGTATCGTTCTGTTATTTGTGGCCTATCACTCCAATACTGCTTCTATATAAAACTATATTTCTGATAAAAATTTTAGTGTCAAACATTTTTATGATTACAGACCAAAAGTCAAAATTTGCATTTAAATAGATGTATTAAAATCTCAGCAGCAGAGGTAGAAGAGGGAAATGCTGTTTTAAGGAACATTTAAATAGAGAGCGTGGGCATGGAAGGGATTTTTTTTTCTCAAATGGTTTGAACAATTCTGGTCTTATTACTGTTCTTGGGTCCAATTCAAAGTCAAGATTTGAGCCAAAGTATCGTGCACTCCCGGGCTCATCCCAGAATGAGCTGCAAGAAACTACCTTCATCTTTCCATTGAAAATGGCCTCCTATGTTATGAAGAAAGTGGGTTTTTTATCCCTATTTCAAGGCTACCGTTTTCACCCCAAGTCACATTATGCTGCTTCTGGTCTCAAATTGTTGACTTTTCTTGGGTTTATAGGGTAAGCTTCAACCACCACATTTCTCCCAAGGCATCATAGCCATTTTTTGAAGGAGATGAATTTTCAATGTATAACTTAAGAAATCAAAAGCAATTCTCCCATTTAATGCCTATCATCAACTACCTCTTCGGACTTTATCATATTTTATTTTGCCCTTTTTTACACTACAAAGAATTTCTGCCCTTAAAGAAGGGCAGATGCCCTTAAAGAGTGGCAGATGTAAGATCACATTTCTGCCCTTAAAGAAACTCTTTGTCTGACCTCTCTCCTGTATCATTCTGCCTTCTCACTACATACCTTTAATTCTCTATACATTGTTCAGATTTAACTTTCAACCTTGCCTTAAAATCTGATTCTTTGCTTTCGAAAGTCCCCAAAGTCTTGCTGACATGTTATGCCGGGTCAGGTCCATAGGTCCTCTCTGGAATGCTGGTGCCCTTTACCATCCAGCTGGGATCAGCAACACATTCTCCATATAGAAACCACACAAATCACTACTGTTGCATTTTGTGGGGTTTTTTAATTGGTCTTTCTTGATGGACAGGTCTTCCACTAATGATGATAATACAATATTATGAACTACGAACTATGATATTATGAAATTAAAGAGGTTACATCAAACTGTAGTCAGTTTTAGATCTGCAGTGAATTCATGCCTTCATAAACACACTGTTTCTTTCCATAAAGATGGAATAACCAGGTGTGAATAGATAAAGATTTGCTTCCAGATTCCCTAGAAAGACTCGGGAACAATACAAGATTTAAGACTTGAAAGTTACAAGACCTCTTCTGCTGCTAACAACCAAGTGTATAAACTCTCTGTCAGTTTAAACACCTACTAAATTGCTACAGAATCAAATCAACTCTTGGAAACACGAGTGTAAGCACAGAACAACCATCTCATAACTAAAGTACCATTTTAGGTGTATTTTTGCTGTCTTCCCTAGAGGTTCTTTCCTACGGAACAATTTCTTTAACACAGGCAAAACGTGAGCCTATTGTGTAGGAACAAAACATTGAAGTATAAACAGAGACCAATCACAGCTGGATTTCCACAAAACTTCACAGCAAACTTTTCTTCTACCTACACAATGCCTGAATTTCTTCAAAAAAAATTTCTCAGAGCATTTAGAGGTCAGTTTACCAGATGTTCACCAGCCAGTTTCCAGTAGTTTTAATTAGAAATAGTGTAAAAGACATCAGCAACATCAGTATTACTCATGAAATCGCAACAGTAGTTCATCTGCAACAGTAGCTTTTAGTCAATCACTGAAAGGTGAACAGTTAAACTCTCTATAGCAACATTTCTTCTAAATGTCTGTCATCTGACTTGCTGTCAGAATAAAGACATACCTAATTTTCATTAAACATATTTCAGGTTTTTATATACATTTATAAAACATTTACCAAAATTTTTATATAGGTACTTAATGGGGCCAGCCTAGACACTACTGCAAAATATTTAAATTACATTTCTACAATATAACACTCAGTGCTAACTTCAAGCATAGGCAAAGCAGGTAATTTTTTTAAGGTCATAGACTGTTAACAGACACTCATGGACCTGTGGTCTGCTCTCCTTTGTCTTAATGCAAAGTCACCAACCATCAGCAATAGGATGTGAGAGGCAGATGAAAGATCACAGGCCAAGCGACGTCCCAGCCTATATCATAAACTCAACAGAACAGAATTAGACCCAAGCAACAAGAGACACCACAACTGATGAGGCCACCCCAACAGCCCATGTGCTCTACGCTTCTACCCTATACGATACGTTTTCCTTTCACTCAGCTTTTCCTATACTGCTGACAAGCACTGAGGCAGCTCCGAAAAAACAGCAACGACCGCTCGCTGTGCTGAGTACTGTAGAATAATTTCATGCTACATTCCAAACAGCATCTTTCCTTAGTTTTACATCTGCTCCCATCCTATTGAACTGAATGATATTTTGTTACCATTCTATGGCAGAATAAGAATACTTCCTAAATTGATTTCACAACATATTAATTCTTCAAAACCGCTTCCTACCCTGTTTTGTTCCATTTTTGCAGTGGTGTGCCTCCTTTTTTGTCAGTTGTTGCGCACACAGCAGTGCTTTCATTCAACTGTCTATATTAAACCTATTTTGTAAGATTTTTCCACAAAGATATCTAAATATCTAATTCTGCTCAATGTTAATGGGATTGAGGAACTTCAATAAAATCATGGATCTCAGTTGCAATTTTAATATATACAAATGAAAACTTAAACTTTTATTTTACCTTAACAGACTACAGCTAATTTAGAAGTCATTTAGAGCTTCGTAATTTATAAAGGACATTAACTTAAAAGTCCCCCAAAAATTCCATTGCTCTTAAGTGAGCTTTGCTTTCTGAATTTTCCAATTTCTTCATCAGCTAAAATACACTTTTCCAAATTTTTTTCATACCATTTCAAAAAGCAGTTGATTTTGTGCATGAATGTATCTTTGTCTAAAAATACATTAACAAAGTTTATCTATCCTTATTTAGGAAACCACACCGAAAGAAATCAGTTGTTAATCTGTACAGTCTAACTATTGATCTCTTCACTCAACTGTTTGTGATCCTTCGCTTATTTTCTCATCTATTCTACATATTTTCTTTTGTTATACACCAAATATTGAATAGCAGATGGACTTTGATCTATGCCAACATTTACAGAGTAGCAAAATGCATTTGAAGTCTGTCACTTAACCTGTACCTTAAATTCTTTGTGTATAGAACAGTTATGGTATCGCCCATACCGAGATGCCACAACGCCACCTGCAAGAGCTTACCGTCTACGGCGTACAACGGTCAGAAGAACAGAGCACACTGCACAGTAGCTGCCACCTTGTGCTGCTGAATATTCCCATCCAGCATCAGAACACTGATGTGTGTATTGATAGTCTCTATTCCACTGCAGTTTTGACTGGAAAAGCATAACCTGACCCTGAAAAACACATAGTATTACCAGGCTTTCCATACAGTTACAATGGCCATGACGGAGTTTGTTCACGTAAACATAAACCCATAGCCTTGGAAGCTCTCCTCGTGTTCGAGTCAGGAGTGCTCCTGGGGAAAACCTCTCCATACTGATCTCATTGTGAAATGGGTTGTTAAAAACAAGACCCCTTTCTTAAATTTCCTTTTTGAAACAGAATCGAATCTCACACAAAATGTGCATTCATTTTAAATAACAATTTCTGGCAGAGCATTCGAAGGAGGTAAAACACAACCGTGTCCCAACAGGCGAGGCCCGGGGTAATGGCTGGCTTACTGAAGCCCTTCCTCAGACAGCACATGAACCTCTCCTGAACATCTTGGACTCTTGTATTCCCACCAGCTCTTCGGCCTCGCCTGTCACCAACACGGTCAGTGATAGTAAACAGAAAAACAGGCATTGAGGTGGACACAAAGAGCACCTGAAACCGTGGAACAGACAGATCAGAGCCTACATCATACTGTATTTCTGTCCTTCCTATTGAGCGGTTTACGTGTCCAGTACTGGGAAGGAAGGCTGTGAGGCTTCTCTGAGGAGGGGCTGGGGCTGCCCCATGCTGGACACAGTTCTTGCCACCCCAGCGCAGGGCACGGCCGAGCCCCTCAAGCAAGGCTGGTGCTCCTGTTGTCTTATTCTGCACACCCTACACACACTGAACCAGGCAGCAGGAAAGCACACGTAGAACCAGAGAGGTTAGGATAGGCTGTAAGAACGTTAAGAATCAAATAACTTGAGCAGAATAGGGGTTTAGATGGTTTCTTCCATGCAAGTATCTCCCTCTACAACTACAACAGCAAAAAGTCTTCAATAAATAATACGACTCAAGCCCCCTCAAGAACGGGTCATGGTCCAGAACTGAACTATTTCACGAGGAAAGTCATGTATCGATAATCCTTTTCTAAGGAGAAATCTCTAGACTGATCTGGCCTACAAATATCCTGCGCTGGGTACCTTCAACACACAAGACGTTTTTCCCTGGTAACACAGTCCCTGAAAACAGAAAGACATCCTTTCTTCTTTCTTCCTTCTCCAGTTCTCCTAACATCCTCTCTTTTTGAGAGCAGGGCATTAGTATTCACTAAATGTGTCTTTGAAAAGGTTTAATCTCCTAGCAATTACTGATATGAGAGTTTCATTATATGTACAGTATGATAAATACTGAAGAGGTCTCCCAGATGTTCCGATCAGTTCTATCCAGGCACGCACAGCGGTGGTGACGGTACCTCAGTGGATAACGTCCGCTGCTTTGCAAGTGCAACTGCCGAGCTAGCACGAGCCCTTGAGGGACGGAAAGACTGCACACACATCTGAACTGATTACAGCATGCAGAGCCGTAAACGGACGTCCCTGTAACTGCCGGTCTCTGATCCTACTGATGGTGTATTAGTACCTGTTACATCCCAAACCCACCCCACCAGCTGCTTTGAAATGATAAAGCCCGATTCTAAAATGGAAGCCCTGCTCAGGTACTGCAAGAAGGAAACACAGTTAAGGTCCTACGCGTTTAACGTGCATAGGAAAAAGACTGTACTTTGTGTCTGCAACTACAGTTGAGTTAAATCCACAAATGCTACTGGATCGAGAAACAATAAATATTAGTCACCGTACCTGAGGGGAAAATAAGGCTGATGATCAGCAGTGGGAAGACAGAACATGCAGGTCATGCTTTATAGAATTATACTGCAGCCTCTCATTTGCAAAGCCATCCACATCTCAGACCACACTGCAGTATTTCAAGTCATTACTAATTATACATTTCATAATTTGGTTTGTTTCAGCCACTGCTATTAATGTGGGGGTGTCTAAGTCATAATTTGTACTGTCTCAAACTTTTACCACCATACAAAATTATAATGAAGAGAAATAGGTCCTCTTTGTAGCTACTATAAATGGTATGACAGTACACGAAAAATCCTTTTCAAAACAAACTAATTGTCGAGGGTCTAGAGAGGACAGTCATGCTAATACATGCATTTTTAAAATGAGAGCAGAGGTAGCACATTCCTAAGACATTTCTGAGCATACCAGGACTAACCAAACCCCGCGCAAACAGTATTTTCTGTGCTGGGCACACGGTCTCCTCCCTGCCGTGTGACCTGGACACGAAGGATAAAATTTTCTCCAGAGCATAAGAACTAGACTTGATTCCTCTGCTCTATATTTGAATTCAGTACTTCTGGTGACCAGGAGTAACATTCAGCATGACAAATAATTTAATGAACTACTAATTCAGAGTTGACCTTCAATGAAAGTACTGTTTAATTACCCAGTGTTTCTGAAGTCAGGCATAAGAATGCAAAACCATTTCTGAACAGGTGCAGGAGGCACGTTAATTTTAGTAGCAAAGGTCATTACATACATATTTCTGCACTTTTCCCTGGCATCCCTTCTGTCAGAGGATTACTCGTGTAAGCCTATGAAGACAAAGAAGAGGAAAAATCCTTCGTGTTCTTTCAGCTTCAACTCAGCAAAGTTCTGTCTCTTATCTCGTTTTTCCTTTTTTCTCTTTTGAGAAAATAAGTCAAAAGCCAACGCTGAGAAAGGAAATACATTATCTTGCAAATTAAAGTGATAAAATCAGATTAATGCCTACATAGCTGAAATGTACTTATGGTATATGTTTTCATAGCGAAGCAGAGAAATGGCTTGAGAAAAAAAAAGCTCAGACTAGAATTAAGGGACATTTTAGTATAAGCCTGAAAAATAGCTCACAACAAAGAAACACCACTTACTGAGCCGGAAAAAGAACTAAGCAAATTAACTCATGCTTGACAATCAGAATTGTAAAAATTCTTCCTCTGAAAGCAAAGATCAATTTCTACTTTAATCTATGAGCCCGAAATGTGAACCAATAGCTTTGCAGAGAAATAAAGATTCCTTGGCCTGTCCAGATATATCTTATCAGATTGAAGAAGTGGGCTTCATGTTAGAGGCTGCTATTTTTTTCTAATCTTATTGCCTGAGGAAGTGTGAAAACAGCCTCAAGAAAAAGTCAGCTCTAACAATATTGAGCTTATTCTCTCTCTCCGTTTCATCCTTCAGGCTTTGATGCTTTTTCAGAAGAAGTATTAAAAGTAGCCAACTCCAGTGAGAACATGAAGAAAGTATCAGAAACAGCTCCTAACCACTGTGTTTTCCTAAGGTACCAAATGTACTTCTCTCCTTTCAAATTATACTTCACTTGTTTCCTCTGTCACAGAAAGAGGACGATGGGAGGTAGGTATCACATTTTCAAGTTTAATAAAAGTGCTGCAACTGTACCATTTATTTTATGGTTGAGAAACCCTAGTAGAGGTTTTATGCACAGGTACAGATGTTGGTAGCTTCAGTGGATTAGCTTGAGAGGGTCTGGTAAGGTTGGTTTGGGGTGTTTTTTTTTTTCAATTTTGTTTGTTTTTCTAAACCACAAATTAGTTAGGAAGTGTCAACACAATGTAGAGTATCCCGAAAGAACAGACTGAGCACATTTACAGCCGCTGCTGCGTGGGACCATAAATTAAAGAATTTAAGGAGTTTTTTTCTGTTTCTTTCCCCAGAATAATACACACCAACTTATTTCCTGCAATCTACATTCAGAGAAAAGTAGTTCTCCAGGACACATTACAATAGCTTGGTGGTCCCTCAGCTTTATACACTGCAGTCTGGTAGCACAAGTCAACATTCCATCCTCATTAACAGAGGATTGCTACGCTGAGAATAAGGTGCTATCCTTCTTAAGCAGGAAAAATAAGTAATCATAAAAAAATAGTAGAGTTAAGAGTATCAGAGTGCTCCTACAAGAAGATATAAACTACACAGGATACGTTAAATTTGCTGAAAATCACTTTGTATTATTTAACTGGCCGCTCCCCTACCAAACTGAGTAAACACGGGCAGGATGCCAGGCTGGAGAGAAATGCCATGCCTTGTTGGCACTGGAAGTCTTCCGGCATCTGTAACAAAAAATTATGCCAGATAAATGACTATTCTTACAAAGTCTCTTCAAGAAAGCCTTTCTTGCCATGGGTCGGTGTGTGTGATTCTTTCCAGCACTTTGCTTTTGAAATGTTGGCTATCTCGTCTAGCTGCTCTAAATATATAGTTGATTTAAAAAGCAAACAAGATGCCATCAGCTTTGGCCATCAATTTCTATACCCTGGATATGTAAAATCATTATTTTAAGGTCATCATCATTGGTGGCGGCTTTTTTTAAGCAGAAAAGGCTGGCACAGCTTTTCTCTGCGTTTCCCAGCACTCTGCCGAGATGCAAACACGGTGCCTCGGATGCAGCAGTCACCAGGCATGGCAGGGCTGCCCTTTCCACTGCGTTCATCAGCACTGGTTTCATACTGCCGCATTTTGGTGTTGGGGGTCCCACAGCCGCGCCACGGCGAGCTCAGCCAAATCAAATCTAACTCTGCACAAAACGAGTCATTTTCAAGCAGTTAAGCTGCCTGACCAGCGGTGAAAAGATACTGTTTTCATATTCACACATATGAAAGAACTTAAGTGCCAATAGTGTTTCTGAAGCTCCTGTAAAAAATACTAAGAAACACTTCATTCTTTTGATGTACGGACTCCACAGTGAAGAATGTTTTTGTTGAAGTTGTGGTATTACTACTTTAAGTCAACTAATGGCTCAACGTTCGGGCTTTTTTTGATGTGATGCATTCAACTGTTAGCAAGGACAACATTTTGATTCAGGTCATCCCTGAGCAATAGAAATTAATATACACACTCTGGTTTGGTGCCAAAAAAAAAAAAGTATTTCAGTAAAGGAGATTATTATAAATCATATTGGTACTGAAACAAGCATGAGACAGTGTGAAAAATAATTGACCGTACTGTTTCCAAAGCAGGCCCAGATTATTAGTGGTTACATTAAATACAGGCACTCACATCAAGGCCATTAATGCATGCTTAAAATGCATCAATAATTCAGTAATTTTTAGGTTCACCCTGGGAACTCCCCTTTAACAGACACTGTTAGATCACAAGCCATCAAGCATGAAGAAGACAGAAATATGGCCAACTATGTCTTTTGCGCACATCACTATACCTCAGTGTATTTCAGACCTCAAGCAGCCCATGAAGTTCTGATACATTATTATATCAGCACAGCACCTATTTTCAAGGCTTTGACCTCCCATTTAGAGTATGTGATACCACAAGAGTGCAGATGAGAAACTGGTGAAATCAGCGGTACAGAAATGCTACACGCTTGGGTACAAAAAAATATCCTCTCTCTAAAATCAGGCAGACAGCATTTTGTGATACTTATATTTCCACTGTGAAGCTCTGTGCTATGTGATAAAGAAAAAAAAAAATAGATTAGACGGCAAAGCACTCACCGTGTCTCTCACACATGAAGACACTAATGGCTCAATCTCCCCATGGTGCCTTGGTTCCTATAGTTTCATCATTAAAGATTTTGGTCAGTCAACTGTGGTGGTAATTATCACATAAATTAACTGAGAGACAAGAAAACCAGAACGTAAGACAAAATCTCACCTCCAGCAACAAAGTATAGGACTTCATTTTCCAGTGATATTTTCAAACCTAACACCAATGATGAACCAAGTTTCTCCTGGAATATTGCTTAGGTTAGAGAAAGAAAGCCTATTAGTCAGTGCCATTTACCCCCTGGTATCCAGCTTTTATCTGCTGACCTGTCACAATAAAACAATTCTGAAGATGTATTTTCAGATATAGATGATTAGCACAGCAAGGAAAGCAGCAGAGTGAAAATTCTTTTTCAGATAAGTGTTGCTTGCAAGCAGTGTAAGTAGAAGGAAAAGAAAAGAAATAATCAGTTTTGCTACATCAGACTACAGCGCTCAAACTTTTATTTGGGTTGTAGGGTTTGGGGGGTTGATAGATAAGGGTGTTTTGCTTTAAAATAGTTCAGATTCCACTCAATTCCACACAGGAACATTATCAACTTTTCAATGTATTCAGCTAAAAATATAAATGTCCAAAAGAATCCCAAACCTTACCTTTTGAGAAGGGCTTAAATAAGGGCAGATGGTACCCTGACATTTCACTACTCCGTTCCATTGCTCCAAGACAGGTGCAAATTTTATTTCTGCTGCCCTTGCCAGAGCTCGGCTTTTTTTTTTTAGTTTGGGTGTTTTCTTTTTTTGAAGAATTAAATTCCAGTTTGCAAACCACATGTTTTTTGAAGAGACTATCAATAAAGATATGGAAACACATTGACTTTTTTTCTAGTTGCACTGTTTTTGAACCAGGTAAATACTGTGATGATTTATCAAGTTACCCAGTAGAATAATTCCATGTTAACAAAAATTTGGAAAGAAAACAGATTCACAAACTTAACATCTGGAACAGTTCAGCTGAGGAAGTCCGGAATGATTTTCCATTTACAAGACTGGTTTCAATCTACTGTCCTCAGTGGGAAGAATATATTTTAAAAAAAAAAAAGAAAAGAAGAATAATTTCAGGGTCAGATCTACGAAGACACAAGATGGATTGAAAGAACCAGATAACATAAAGAAAAATAGAAGACAAATGATTGAAGCCTACAGAGATGGTAAATGAAATACCCATGAGCAGCATAATAAGGCCAACGCTGTTCACATGACAATTAATGAGCTCGCTGATAGTAAAGACAAAATACAAATTTTGGTGTGTGGCGTTTGATAATACTGTATGTGTTACAAGCCAAAGTACTGTCATAGCATTTTAACCTAATAATTAAATTAATCAAAACCAAAATATTAGTTGTATTATGATAGCTTGAATTAATTTTACTAAGAAAAATATACTAAGTATACAAGATAACTTTATTACAATTTCAGAATTAAATAGTAAAACTATAGAAGTATGGATTCAAATGTAAGGTCATTACATAACACAGAAGTTCTTTTAAAAAGCAATTTCTTGTGTTGATAAATCAATGCACCTTACAAAAGGAACTTAAGCATTAACTTAGTTTAACTATTACTTTAATTTTACCAATAGAAAACAAAAGCACAGAAAACGGGAAGAAATGCCTAAGGAAAAAGACAGGTAGGAATAGAAGTAAAAAATGCAGTCCATGCTCCTAAACCCTAAGGTTAGTACCTACTGTTATAAATTACAGTATATTTAAACACTACATTGTGATATTAAATAACCTATGGGTTTTTATGCTTTTTTCATGACATTCAAGAAAGTTTATAGCGTCTCCTGTGTTTTTCTCAGAGATGCCTTCACAGCAGTGTCTTCGAGTTGCTGCAGCAAGTGCCCAATTTAGCCGGTGGATCAATATCAACTCGGCAGGCTTCGGTGCAAGATTAACAGCGCCCAGCATCTTTGTCCAGAATGCAACTATGACAGAGTTAAGTGGAAACCTATTATTTAGTGTACAGAGACAGGGACTCACACTCTATCACTGTTGGTTTAAAAGCAAAATGTTTCTTGTGCAGAATTCATTTTACAGTATTTTGCCTTTTGAAAAGATGGACTGAAAAATTTTAATCAGAAATATTTCTAACAAATTTGTTTTCTGTAGCAGACTAACTTTGCAGTCCCTGTATCTAGAAATCCCAGCTTTTAATCTTCTCTACTTCCTTAAGTTCACTACTAGTACCACATCTTTCTTTTTAGCCCATCTACACTTCTCTCCCCGCTCAACAACTGATAATTTGCTCTCATTAAAAAAATAACAAAAATTCTAACTCACAATTAGCTGTAACTGAAGGTGGAGAGCATGGGCTTTTCTTGCCAGAAAGAACTTTTTTTCACTAGTTTTATATTGATACCACGGGAAAAACAAACAAACAAACAAAACAAAACCCAAGCCAACACGCAAAACAACTGCATCTTCCTTATTTTTAGAGCTAATGGGGAAAAAAATGACGCATGGAGAGAGCTTGCTGCATACAACGAAGAGAAGATGCCTGTGGCCCTTATTTTCTCCTGGCACACACACTTTTAGTTACAAAACATTTTATCCCTAGCTAGATTGTCAGGAAAAGTTTTCAAATTTATCTTCCACATTATTATATCATTCTGTATTTACCTAAGTATTTTGGCTATAAAAAGGAAATTATTTTCATTCAAGGGTTAGTCAGATAATGTTACATTCAAAAGCACTGTTATTCAACTACAGTTTACAAACGACTTTCAGAAAGTTAATTTGGTGGCGTTCTTCCCCCCCATCCCCAAACTCATAAGAGAAACAGTTAGTTTACCTTACAGGCACTTCTTTCTCGCCCCAGACTGCTCTACGAACAGACAGCGTACCAGCCAAATTGCTGAGAGCTGGCTCCTGTTAAGCTCCAGCCAGCCCATCTGGAGAGAATATTAGAAGTCACAGATGCAGCAATAACCGCTGGCAAACCTGCTATATCAGAGGCTGCAGCGAAGGCTCCCAGTTCCCTTCGGACAGATGTTCTGGCAGAGCAGGGTAGTTAAAAGAAAAAAATATCCAATAAACAATATCACCATTATCTACTCAGGGACCAGCGTTTCGCCCTCAAATGTACTTGTAACAGTGAGAAATGGCATCTCGTGTCGCTTTCTTCTAATAAGTGTTTCCGTTTACTCAGTTTTACTTCCCACTCCCGTGAGTCATTTTCTTGCTATCCTACCTCTCTTGTTTGGCTACTTACTTGATAACTGCAGCTTGTTTGCACTTAAAACAGACATTATGTTTCATCATATCTAAATAATTAGGCTAATGACAGCAGGTTTAGTTCTGTTGATTCAATAATGCATCACAGATAATATCAACATTGCAAAGTCTGTTTATTTAAGAACCATTAATAAGGCCTTTCACAAAATCAAAAAGTTGGCTAATAAGCTGCATTCAAATATAATAACGATGATGCAGTTGGCTTCCTTTTATTTGCTTTTCTTCTAAATTCTTATGGTGAATTGATTTCTTCCTCCAGTTTTTCTCCATTATATAAACACCCCAAATTTACTTTAAACATGAATGAATAAACAATCTTCTTGTGTTCAGCTGAACTTAGGAATACTGATTTTAAAGAAAAAAAAAACAACAAACTAAATACTG